>NC_092074.1:13182695-13482695 GCF_039877785.1 Chaetodon trifascialis | reverse complement strand
CAAGTGGCAACAGGCTCATCCAATGCATTATGGCAAACTTTTTTCTTAATATACATTAAGAGGCTATTAAAGCTCAAAAAGAGTTACATTCTGACATATTAGCTTGACTGACCAAATTTTGACTGCCCATCTAAAATAGAAGTGGCAGGATAGCAGAGCAACAGCAGACCACTTAAAAACATCTGTGGGTGACGTTACAGATTTGAGAATGGTGTGTTTGAACAGAAGGCTGATTAATAAAGATAGTAAATGAATCAAGTGATCACCTTCCAGCCAGCTATCGTCTCCTCAGCTCTCTTGATGTCTGCCATGCTGCCTGTCTCGGTGCCCCCCTCTCGGCCCCATGGGCGAACATGATAAGCACAGGCCCTCATTAGTCTTTTTAATTGGTCCAAAACAGTTGTAGTGAGCTGGCCTGTGGTCTGGCCACATGCCAGGCTAAAGTAAACCAACCAAATGGAAACACTGTGCAGGCCGACCAACAGATCACAGAGTGCAACATCAGGCCTGACAAAGACAGCGTTTGATTTAGACTAAACCAAATGGGGATTTCATAGTGTACAGGTTTTTTTTTTTTTTAATCTTTAATTAACATGCTAAGGTCATAGCAAATTCAACTGATGCTGAAAGAAATTAAACATCTGACCTTGTGAAATGTTTCTCGTGGACCTGCTTTGTTAGATTTTAAAAAATCACACAAGGAATCCATTTCTAAACACATCTACTCCCTTCGCTTGACAGCTTGTTGGCCTTCACTTGTGCCCTCAAAACTTTGACCAACTTTGTCTCTGTAGCTCTAATTCAAAAGATATTTTTCTTCCCCAGAGCAAAACAGAGCAATGTCTAAATCTCACAATCAGCCATCTGGAGCATCTATTTGTCGATTCATATAAGTGCATGCTCTGTTAAAGGGAAATATTATAATGGATTTTTAATAGCATTTATTGCTAATATTTGGAGTTGGTCTACTTCTTATGTTTTTTTGCTTTTCTGGTTCTGTGCATGTGTGACAGTGTGCACACAAGCATGCATGTGTGAATCTGTGTGTGTGCACCATGGCGTCTATAGCTTGCGGGGAATCCATCAAAGCTTATCATTATAAGTAAACATGACAGAGTGGACAAAATGTCTTGTGCGCCGCCAGCCCTGCTATCTGACCACAAGCCATATCTGTGATGATGGACTGATGTGGCGCTGGCTAGGACTAACCAGAGTCTGAGTGTGAGAGTGGGAGTGGACGTATGAGCGCACACAGACACACATGCACAAGAACACACACATCAAAAGGCGTACACATGTAGACACTCAGACACAGTAAGCACACACTCAAGTTACCCTTATATCTTTTGCCTCTCAAAGGAACACAGCCTTTACAGTACACGAAAAGCTGACTTATCGCAAAATCATAAATAAGCAGACACGGTCATAATTCATATAGGAATTTATAGCTGTTATTTATTGGCCGGTGTTTGCTGGAGTTGATAGTTTTACCTATGATTTGAGCTGAGACTGTGCTTTTTTCTTCTGAAAAGTGATGGTTACTGTACAGGACAAGCCTCTTTTTATGGCAGATGAGATCAGAGGAGAGTTAAGGAGTTACTGAGGGAGATTTATTACTAATGTTGGCTAATAGTTCATGATCTGTACTCATTATCATGGGCTGTCTAAGTGTTAGAATATAGGCTTCCGTTAAACTGGGGTATATCAAGTAAGGTTATTAAAAGCCAGAAAATTATCTATACCATTAGATTTTTGGATCTTTTTTGCATTAGCCCAGAGTGAGGGTTGTTGCATGTGTGCACTGAGGTCAGCCTGTGTGTTCCTCTACTTGTTACAACACCGCCGATAAGCAGGGTAAACAATCATGCACTGTTTGCTCCCCTACCATGGTCATGTGATCAAAAACACTGATGAGAGGGTGTCTGTGTGTTTGTGTGTGTTTGAGAGGCGATATAACGCTAATGTTCATCTCTTCTTCAGGTTTCTGACTCCTGCTCCTTCCTCGAGGTGTGGCTCCTGCACTGTCTGGACATTTAGCTTTAAGAATGAAAACCCCGACATTGATAACCTTTCCCCTGGCGTTCAGTTCCTGGGTCAAAGGTCATGGCTGCAGTGCTTCAGCTGACTTGGCAGATTGACAGTGAGTGTAGTGGCACTAGACGGTATACAGTATGGAGTGTGTTTCAAGCCATGTCTCCATCACTTTCATTCCCCTCTCTGTCTTCATTAATTGACCTGTGCAAGTGGGCAGTGTGTGTGTGTGTGTGTGTGTGTGTGTGTGTGCGTGCGTGCGCGCGCGTGCATGTGAGTAGGAGGCCATTAACCTCATGGTAACCTGGTGATTTTTCAGTTACTCTGGACTCTCACAGACCACCAAGGGAGTAGTAAACGTGTCTCCATCACATCTAAACTGTTGTATCTTGTGATGCGTCATATGCAAGTTTTACAAAACGATATTAAGCAATAAATCTGCCACTATGAAGATACCATCAGCAGCCAGTAGCTAGCTTAGCTTAGCAAGAAACAGCTAACTTGGTTTTGTCAAATGGTAAAATTAAAAAAATTATTATTTCTTTAATCCATAATAAACACTGTGGTTTTGGGTTTTACTTTATACTCAAGTCCTTTAAAACAGAGGGAATATCTTTGCTAACAAACACTTTAATAGGCTAACTTATGTGTAAATTGGTTGCTAGCAAACACCTATTAGCAGCTGATATTTGATCATTCAGTCCAATGTGATTAGCATTTTGTAATTATATTGATATTATTTTGTTTTGTAAAATGTAATTTGAAGATTGCTGTTAATAGGTTGTTTAACCTAAAGCAGGTCATGTTAGCAAGCTAACATTAGCTTTGCTAGTTGATTCAATTGGCTGCATAGTTAGTTACCAAGTGTAAATATGCTAACAGCTAATCTCTACATTTACACAATTAATAGTTTTTGTTATACAACCCAGTTTAATTTAGTAATCAATGAATTGGTGAAACAAGATGAGGTGGAACAAGCCAAATATAAAGGTGAGACAATAAGTGAAATATTTGTACATATGAGCCTCAATGCAAATGCTTATAAATCTGTAACCGTTGCTGGTTTCTGAGTCCCTCAGTCCTGATTTTTTAAACAGTTGTTCTGATTAGCTTCACTAATAACAGCTCAATCTCAAAAAAATCTTGTCTAATTGGTCTGTTGCACAACATATCTGTCAGCATTCTTACGCCTACCCATAAACATACAGATACATAATTTTTTTTTAGGTTTGGTTCATTATAATGAATTATGACTCCCATATTGCCTATCAATTATCATTTGTGTGACATATCCTTTTTCAGTGTTTAGGTTTTGCAGCTTCTTGCTGCCACGGTGTACTTGAAGTTATCAGTGGTTGTAGTCTAAGCTAGAAGTGCATGACGTCTGAGGAAAATGATTTTAAATCCCTCCAAGGCCTATGCTGTGTCAGGCCTTTGTGACTATAACGCTAAAAGACATAAGCAAAATGTTATCTTTGTTTAAACCTACATAGAGACACTGAATAAAATGACAAAGGATTTTAGTTGCTGCAATTGACATTATGACTCTTTAAGTCCCCCATTCAAACACCAGGCAGAGTAAAAATGTGACAATAAAAATCAAGTGAAGATCACATGGCTTATTTTTAAATATTCACTGAATATGATACAATTCACTGGGAAATGCAAGAACCTATATACATCCTCAGTGGCACACATGGAGATACACTGTCCTGAATATGTGCTCCATGTTTTCTTTTGCTCCTCTTCCACGCATCTTCTGCAACATAAATTCCGGTGTCTGTGTGTGTGTGTGTGTGTGTGTGTGTGTGTGTGTGTGTGTGTGTGTGTGTGTGTGTGTGTGTGTGTGTGTGTGTGAGTGTGTAGCAGTAAAAAAAACAACAACCAGAAACTGTAATGCTACCAAGCTGTTTGTGGGGCCTGACTGGAAAGTACCGTAAAAAATTCTAGTATCAGAGGCTGCAATGAGACTACCTGTATGCTGTACAGATCTTATATGACAGGGAGACCGGGGCCGCTATAGATTTGACGGACTTGGACCATTATTATAGCCCTGTCTGTGAGCCACATCTTGAAAACGTTACTCAGTTAAGAGTCAAAAGTTTACTAGAGCTCATCCTTGGCTTTTTTTAGTGCTTAAAGTTCTGTGAAACTGTCGTGCTCTGTCTGCCTCAAAATTTCCTTTTCTACCTTAAGGGAGAAAAATCAAAGAGAGCTTGCATTTCAAAACTTGAGGGAAAATATTAGAAAGGGAAGAAAGAGCAAGAGAGAGCATTTAAAAGAAGGCGACATTTCGGTGGCTGTCCAACTGCTTCGTCCCATGAAATTTCTGATGGTCTTGAAGGGGGACGATGATACCCAGAGCCCTGAGGTCCCTGCCAACACAAACCCCGCTCCCAACCAAACAGTCCCCCACAATCCTTTGCTCCAAGCAGGGTAAGGAAGGGAGGGGGTGCAGAGGGGTTGATGAAAGTCTGAACAGGACGGAGGAGGGACACACCGGCGCCATGGCGATCCCTAAGACAACTTATCTCGTCTCTCACAATGATAGCGCCTGTCAAAATAACTGCCAAGATACATAGCCAGCCAGGAACTGGTTAACTCCTGCCTTGTCCAATCAGAGGGCCTGCAGCCGGGGTCTCTGTCTTTCCCCACCTTACAGGGCTCTCTAAGACCCAAGATCCACAAACACACATTATCAGTGTCTCATTGCCCTCACTGTGAAAGAGGTTTGATTCAACTAGGCGTTAAATGGAAGGAGGGGTGGAAAACCCTCAATACAGTTACATCTGAATGACATCTGAGTGAATTTTGTAAATATTTAGTGAGTATTGGACTTCATGTGCCATGTGCAAGCTGTAGAAAGTACTCAAAACAAATGTTAAAGACACTCAACAGTCTCTCCCTCACCCCTGTCCTCTCAGTATGAAATGTTGCAGTGAAAAGGGCATCTTTACTCTTCAAACACACTGACTCAGAAAAGCAAATTAAACAGCTCATGTAAGTTACAGGGTTCTTATGGTATACACTATTTTAATGTACAATACTTTTCATGTATGGACTGTTCTATATACATGACGCAGGAGGCCCTCTTCCATTGCTTGCAGACCCCCTGTTTCGAGCTGTGTTTTCAATTTGTTGTGAACTGGCGCCACCTAGCGGTACACTTCATTATTAGCATGGGAAGCGATCATGACAAGCGGGTGTATCTGCGGACTCACAGGAGCTCCAGGAGACGCCTACTGGGTGATGTATCCTCGAAACGTTACCGTGTAGGCATCAAAGCTGCTTGGTTATGTTTAGGGAAATATATTGAGGGTTGTGTCGTGTAGTTTACGAGAGTGCAGAAATGACAGTGTCTCGAGGTGGCTTTAAAACGTTTACAGCTAAAGAAAAGGGTGAAGGGATAATGCGAAAAGGATTGTTCCCTGACCGGGAATCGAACCCGGGCCGCGGCGGTGAGAGCGCCGAATCCTAACCACTAGACCACCAGGGACAACGTTACTTCATCACCGATCAGATTTGCTTTTAACTGTGTACCAAGGTATTACTGTGTATTTCTGTTTTCCATATCGTGTGTGTAATATCAACCAACTCAACTCTTCAGCCTACCTGAGCTCACTTTAGCTACGTGGAGATTTATGCCTCCGTTTATACCTCCATAGCACAATTTAGTAGCTGGTAACATTAATCTTATTTGTGTTTTTACAGCGCATAGGACACCAGAGGGCGTCGTGAAGGGAGGCTTCATTTTGATTTTAACATTAACCGCTAGCTCTTTGGGGGATGCACGCAAGGTACGTGGGCAATTTCGCTACCTGTTTTTCTGTCAAATTTAGCATTTCATTGCGTCGTTGAACGTGAGAGTTTGGCGTCAGGGTTCGGCCGCATTGCGTGGATTGGAATACTTTATTTACAGAGAACGGACGAGAGGCTCAGCCGAATAAAATATCCTTACCGTCTCCACCAGGTTGCTATTGTCCTGTAAACAAAGTGGCTAGCTAGCACAGTTAGCATCAGCTGTCAGGTCAGCTGGAAGACTGAACCTTGTTCGCTGTGCCTGTGTTTGCTCAGACCTGTCGGTATTAGCATTAGCATAATTGGATATATTTTTCTCAGTGCTGCACCTTAAGAAGAGGCTGGTCAATGGTTCACAGAGGAAGCTCCAACACAGAGAAAAATGTAGCTAGGTGTGGTAACGTTGCTTCAGATTTAGCGTTTCCTCTCTGATTAGCCATGTACCTGTTATATAATACCTTCAGGCTACACG
Source organism: Chaetodon trifascialis (assembly GCF_039877785.1). Classification (NCBI taxonomy): domain Eukaryota; kingdom Metazoa; phylum Chordata; class Actinopteri; order Chaetodontiformes; family Chaetodontidae; genus Chaetodon; species Chaetodon trifascialis. The sequence goes on along the minus strand of NC_092074.1, from coordinate 13,476,394 downwards.
TGGATGAACTTCAGTTGCCTGGTTTGTGCTCTTTTGTGTGTGTGGTAGACGTGTAACCGCTTGTTTCGTTTTCGTTCATTCCTGTGATTTCACAGCTAGCTGTCCGTGTAGCCCCGGTGGTCTGAATGTTTACATTAACTGGATTCCCGAACTGATGCTGCTCAAAACAGACGCGATGAAGCATAATGACATAATACAACACATGTTTACCGTAGCGGCATTAAATACAAGCAGATGTGAAGACGTTTTCCATCCTGTTGGTCAGCCATTGTCAGCTGAGTGGCCTGACATGCTTATTATAGGATGCTTTCATCGCCCTCCACTCAGCCTGATGAGGCTCCACCATCCGTTATTGGGCTTTTGCATTCATGTGAGTGTCGCTGAGTGAGGAGGCACCCGGCGAGCCTGCTAATCCCCTCACTTATTTCCTCTGCAGGACAAGAGAGAAGTGTGAGAGCACAGCGCGAGAGGTGATCTTCCAGAGTTGTGTCTGCTGGCTGGGACACACTGAGGGGGTGTGTAAGGGTGGGCGCTTGTATGGATGAGTTCGACTGCGTGCAGATTTAGGACCCTGGCCTGATGGAGAAGAGAGACAGGAAGCCGGGATATTTTGCAAGGTAAGAGACTGTTTGTTTTGTGTGCTTCACTTTTAATTCAGGTATTTGTCATGCAGCAAAACTAATGTGAAGTTACAGCATCTCTCTCTCAATAATCTGCATTTTTAGTGCTTGCAGTAACTTGCTTTCACACTGAATGTGTCATCACCTCCTGGATGAGTGTAGATATTTCGGTTTGCATTCATGGTTATTTCCTGAAAATCACAGATGGGGAAACTGTAAACGAAAGTGTAAATATATGTGCAGAATTAGTATCGGACAAGATGTTGAGCAATTTGGAGCGATCACGGTCATCACGGTGACTTATCAGCTGCTCAGAAATTCTGTCATAGTAATTGTTGATACGAGTGAGTCATGACACCCAGCTTACGTCTGCATTAATGTCACAGTACAGTTAGAGTTGGGTTTCCTCCAAATGCTCTCTGAAATGACTTTATTTATTAAATTTCCTATTATTATCATGAAGTTGAATGAACGATGAGCACTGATAGGTCAGGCTTTCTCACCCAAATGTTATTCTAGATCTATATCTATGTATATCTGTATGTGTTGGAAGGAAGTCTTTTGGCTCTTGTAATATCTGCAGGGTAAAGTCCAAAATACATTTTTTCTACCAACAAGTGCCTTGTCTGTCGGGGCTTTTCCATTGTGCTGCGTGGTCGTTTACATGTTGACATTCTGCCGTCAAGGTGCATTATTTAATTCTTTATTCCCACCCTTTTTCTTTATCATGGATCAGCGCTGTTAAGTCACCTGTCTGTGAGCTGCACCCAGCTGATACATATTATCTAAGCCATGCGTCAGACTTCTTTCAGGAATTGGCCCAGTGGGATCCTGCCGACTTTAAAATTGGTTTGTGGCGGCACTGGGAAACATGATAGTAGGAAATGTGTGGAAAGGGGCTCGTCACGGCTACGGTGCATAGAGCGACAGCCGTCGGCTGGTCACGGACGTCAAGCAGCCCTTTCTTTCTGACGTCTGCAGATGAACGTGTTCATTTTGGAGAGCAGAGTGAATGATGTACGCGGGTAGACATGATGAAGGAGTGTACCTCTGTGTCATGTGGCTTGAATGTGTCTAAAAAACCTTAATATAGTCGTTCTGCTTCATTTATCCCACCTTGACTGGCCTTTTCTACATAAACGGGGTATCATAGCATGAAAAACATTTCCATAACTTGTCCGAAACATTTGCTTCTTTAAGGCCCAGAGGCAGAGCGAAAGGCAGCACTCGCCTGGTGAGTGTGCTCGATATCGGAGTTGTTGAGTGTGTACTTCATGTTGTGAGGTAATGCAGTGTAGCCTAATGGCCTTTATTCTTTCGTATAATGTCTCGGGTTACTCCCAGGCTTTCCTGACAGCCTGGTACAAACCAGCATTTTGTCTTGTGTTTTCCTGATTTGATTGGCTTATGTTGGAAATGTCACGTTGCGCAGAGAGAAATTATTTTGCAATGGCGTCGCATTTCAGTCGCTCTCTAATTACTGGGATGCAGGCTTTGAGCTGAATTAGACGTGGTGTTTTGCAGACTAGTCGGGGGTGAGCAGCAAAACAACAGAGATCAATACTGGATCAGACTCCTGCAGACCTCTACTGCTGTAAAGACCGACAGCCATGTTCTGCCCCGATTGAACATGTGAGGATGGAAAAACAGTCTTGTCTTCCAACACAGCTGCTGTAACATGTAGCTCTTCTGCTTGCTGCACCACACGCTGCCTCACTTCCTGACAAAATGGCAAAGGCCAATGCATCAAAGTATTAACTACCATAATGTGACAGGTGATATGTTTCTAGAACTAGCGAATTAAATTGAGACTATATGAAGGTGTGTCAAGTGCTTTTAGGTTAAATATCTGGACGGTTCAGCTGCTGTGCTGCTCCTTCAGTTCACTGAAATGAAAGCGAACTTTGAAGCAGCAAAAACTACTCCAAACAAATATGTGACAAGGTTATGGAGATTTAAAGGCACTGAACATACAGTGAATGCACTAAGATCATGCATAAAAAATGGAGAGATTAGAAATTTGCCAGGGACAGGCGGTGCACAAACCACCAAGAGGCGCAGGGCAGACCCAGAGCACTATGGCTGATACAGCGAGACACTGCAGCAACGCTGCAATTGTTGCCGGTGTTTGCCAGAAGATATGTAGGAGCCTGCCAGTCAGAGTGGGAGAAAGTTCTTTCATCTGATGAGAAGAAAACTCTGATTGTGGCCATGTTTTTGGTGGAAGGTGCACATCAGTGGAAATCCACGTTTTAAATCATGAAGCCTGGTGCGGCATCATGCTTTGGGGATGCCTTTGTGCCACAAGAAAGGGGGTAAAGTGAGCACTGCAATGAAGAAATATCCTGAAGGAAAACCTGCTAGTGTCTGCAAGAGAGCTGCTATTTCACAGATTCATTTTCCAGTGAAGCAACTGTGAAAACAAAGTCAAAGTAAAACAGAAATATCCTAAAAGCAACAATATTAATATTGTGTGGACTGCAGCAGTTTATTTTTCTACTGGGAACCCAATTAGTTGTTGCCTTGGAAACATAGTCAAATGAGGCCGTGTTGGCAGCTCGACTTCATCCAGAAAACAATGAAGTTCCAACGTTAACATTGCATTCAATAATAAAATTCCACCAGTACCATAAATATACAAAATATTGCAAACAATTGAAATGTGCTTGATGGGTAAAAGAAATGAACACAAACAATCACAGTTCATCTAAACATCCATACTGCAAAATACCGAAGGGCGCCTATTTTCCTCATTCATTTTCTCAGTTCAAAGTCAGACTCACACTCTGCAAAATGGCCCAGAGTGAACCAGACGGTGTTGTTTAGAATGGCACTGCAGATTCCTGAGATCACTACCATGTGTGCGTCGCATCAGTTAAAAGTGGGAGAGCGACCTGAGGCTGTAGCAGAGGCCTGAGCTCCATCTGTCTGCAGCCTTATCGACCCACTCTTGCCTTTCCATTAAGGCACTTGAACGCTTAAAACGCTTGTCTTTCATTTTTTCTTTTAGCTCTTCTAAGGCTGTGCAGAGCGGCACCACCCCCATCGCTCCAAACTTCTGATAAATCAATTTGGTCGTATCTTTTCTAAACATACTCATATCCACACTCAGTGTTTCAGTGGGGCAAAGAGCTGGCATTATCCTTAAGTGCACCACTAACCTGAGGTTCCACTGCACTGCAGTGTTCCCCCTTAATGAACCCCAGCAGGGTCTGGAGATGCTGTTACATCATCGCCGTGCCTATCAATGATTAAACGGGGGAAAGGACTGCCTGAGAGGAGAAAACAGCTGACGCAACAAAGCAAAGAGAGAAGAAAAGCTTGATGCAGTAACTTTGAGCACAACAGCAGCACCTGGACAGAAGGTTAGCTTGAAGCAGTGCTATTAGCAGAAGTCAGAATTATCAAATTTCAATCTGACAAGGAATAAGTTGATCAGACGAGTTGGAAATTTTCTACCACTCCACTTGATGTGCAGTGTCACTCCATCAAACCAAGATTTAATGAGAGCCCCAGCCCCGACTGAGCCGCTGTCCAAAAATGCAGAAGATGACCGTCCTGTTAATGATGAACGACAGCAGGAAGTGTCAACTTCCATCAGAAGTTGCATCTCCCACTAAAGCGTATCAACTCTCTCAAGCAAGCGTTAAAACCATTTTGCCAAATCGAGAAAGGTTTTCGTCATTTTGCTGTTTCGGTCAGCCTTTTCCAACGCGATGGCTCAGTGGTTTATCACTTTGAACGCAAACAAAACTCAAGATATGTGTGTAAATTTTAGAAGGAAGTCCAACACTCCCATTCAGTCACTCAGTAAGGGTCAGATCATTGAACAGGTTCAATGGTACAAATATACACGATAATAAGCTAACGTTCAATGACAACAGTCGCAGCCCAGCGTCACCTGCACTTCCTGTGGAAGCTCCCTTGGTTTGTGGTGTGTTTAGTAAACTCCTGACTCTTTTCTACTGGTCTACTGGTCGAGTCTGTCATCACCTTCTCTGTTATTACTTGGTTTGGTAATCCCTCAGTAGATTACAAGAACAGGTTGTAACATGTATTCAAAGTTACCAGTAAGATCACTGGTGTTAAAATGTCTGATCTGTCTCACATTTTACATAAGAGAGCTCTTTCAGAGTCATTCTACAGAGTGCTGTTCATCCTCTGTACGCAGAGTTTGAGCTTCTCCCCTCCGGCAGAGATTTAGACTATCAAAGGAGTTTGTCTGAACATGTTTAATCCCCCCAAAGTCTGTGTGTGTTCTCTGCTTCACCTGGCATCAAAGCAAATCTACCCTTCAACTATATGCCTGTGCACATGATCGTACATACTGTATATTGATCCCAACCTGAAAAAGTTATAATGTGAGTGATCAAATGGCCACTTTTGCACCTGAGCGTTCTTGATTCTACTCGCCGAGTAGATGTGAATAAGTGTGTCTCCACTGGCGTCCCATCAGGCTGAAGAGGCGGAGGCAGCTCAAGCAGAGCCAGTCTGAGAAGAGCGTGAATGAGCAGAGCCCGGCAATCATCTCCTGCCCAGACGTCCCAAATGATAGCGACCACAACAAGAAGCCAGACCTGCAGAGAGTAACGGCAAAGCCACCTGCAGGCTCAGGTAGGACCTGCATGAAATACTCACAGACGTTGCCCTCACATACACATGAATAGCATAAACATAAAGAATAGTATAAATAGGAAAAAAAAACTTCGAAAGTTCATTTACAAATGATTGCATTCTGTTTTTATTCACACAGCTTCTTTGGAATTGGGTTGTGTGACAGGAGACGGTCTCTTGTGTGTTTTCAACCTTTGTCTTCAGTTGTCCGTCTACACAGGAGCAGTTGTGTAAAACGATGGCTCTGATCAGGGAGCGCAGGGCTGCGTGTGAGCGAAAATGATTTCATTCTGTTTTGTTTACGTCCCAGCTGTTTTGGAATCAGGGTTATACTGTCCGCGTCGATTTCTTTTCCCCTGCTCTGTGATTTAAAATGATTACCATCTGGCTGATCTGCAGCACAAGGGTCCTCAGTGCTGGGAACAATCTCAGCAGTTTTAAACAGGAAGTTGCATAACCTTTATCCTGTACTGTTTTACAGTTGATGATGACTTGAAGCCACTGTTTTCACAGTGTGTGTGAGCAATAAGAGCTGGTGCTGGAGTTCAGTCTCAAAGAATGCTATGATGCCTTTGCACAGCTTAAAAATGACATAAAATCTGAGCATCTTTGCCATTACTATGACTTTTTTTGAGGGTTAGGATTTTTTCAAACACAGGAGAAAATGGCTTGTTTCGGGGCCTGTGGTGCTAATTTGTTATCAGCCAGATTGTATCATCAGGCTACTGAACTCAGTGTGCACATTCTTTCAGTGTCAGTGCAAGCTAATTGTCAATGAACTGAAGCTAACCTAGAAAAACTATTACTCCAACGCTACATTATGAGCGTCGCGCACAGGGCCGCCTTAACCTACTGTTAGCCCCCCCCCAACACACACACACACACACACACACACACACACACACACACACACACACACACACACACACACACACACACACACACACACACACAGCACCAGTGACAGAGCATGGCCGGTCAAAGTCATTTCCCCAGAGGCCCGGGTCACTACTAAAAGCGCCGTCTAACTCGTGAATTTCTCTCCCTGTTCTGTTTGTCACGAGCCGATTTTCTTTTGGAAGCACCACTCTCGAACTTTTTTTTGGCCGACATCTTACACCTGTCTCTCTATCAAAGTGGTGAAGCGTGACCAGATTGACACATAGGGGGGCGGGGTTGGGCATGGTGGCAACGGGTTAATTTAGATCAGTCTCAAATTTGCACATAATGTGATTGACAGGAAAACTGACAAGTTACATAACAATTTGACTTTTAATGCTAATTTATCCCAAAAATGACAGGCCCCTAAACTCCATGGGCCCCTGGGCTTCAGCCCAGGTAAGCCCGTGCATTAAGGCGGCCTTGGTTGCGCATCATGCTATCATATCAGGTGAGGCTACCGAGGTGAACACAAATCATCACTAGCTCCTTTATACTGAAAGTGATAACAGCCCCCTGTCATGCGTGCAGTGGGTCATCCAGCTGTGCAAACTCTGCAGTGTGTGTTTTAATAAGACAACAGCATTACCTGCAACACATCAGATCAAATATGCTTTGCAGTTTAACAACTAACATAACTCTTAAGGTTACATACATACACTGTATATTCATATACATACATACATGTACAAGCTCCTTGTCTGATTTTATGTGCATATGAATGAGAAGTGACGGCGGTCTGGTCTTTGATGCTCGGTACAGTAAAGAGCTGCTGGAGTCTAGCTGTCTAATGCTTAGTCATGCCCTCGGTTTCCACGGAGGAGGCAGCAGTGTAATTACGCAGTCAGGGAGTGGTACACTAATAGCTTCTGTGTTCTTGGCAAGAAGAAAGTGCTGACTGTGGACCTTGTCTACTACAAGGGTCAGATTGTTTGCGTGTGTTTTATGATAACTGCTTCAGCACATGTGTGTTTTAAGGCTGGATAATGACAGGGGACAAACAGGCACTGATACGGTCTGAAAAAGTCGTTATAAGGTCATCTCTGTTGCACCCTCACTGGACGGTGCTTTCATTCTTTATGTTTATTTTAGAAACTTTGAGTCACTGAATTATTAAAAATACATATAGAAAATATAATATGACGAGTGTGAAAGAATAATCATGTTTTGTTTAACTTGCCATTGTCTCATTTTCTGTTTCCTCTGTAGATGATGGCTGTAAAAGTAAAAACCAGGCAAAGAGGGAGAAGAGGAAGCCACCGGGGACAGTGGAGTTCATTGTGAGTGAAACTATAGTGATAACACACTTGAAGGTGTAAGATATGGCCAGAGTTTATTAGTAGAAAGGTTTGTTTTATATAGTATTTTGACCTGCGAGCATTTAGAAACACATGATTTGATCTCCTCTACAGGTGGGACCTAATGACTCTCTCAACAGCATCGCGCTCAAGTTCAACATCACCCCAAACAAACTGGTCCAGCTGAACAAGCTCTTCTCTCGCAGTGTCTATCCCGGCCAGGTGAGGCAGTAGCACAGTAACCACCGCTTCACCCCCCTCATTAGTGCTCTGACTGGCTCACCATTGGCGGTCCATCGTTGTTATTACAGAAGCTGTTTGTCCCTGACGTGAGCCAGTCAGGAAGTGACCAGAAGTCTCAGAGTTCCTCCGATCCCTCCTTCACAAATGGCTTATCAGAGAACGCATCACATGTAAGAAGAAAAGGATTCAATATGTTGCAGACGGCAGACATTTGTTAAAAATCAAATCATAGATAACGTATAAATTCAACACGATTGTTATCTAAGACTAAATACAAGCAAAACATTCAGGTCTGAGACGTGTGCTTGTCACTTCCTGCAGGACGGTGTTTCAAACTGCATGTCAGGAAAGTCCCTCCGGCGTGAGCTCTCCCCAAACTCAGAGGACGACAGCCCAGCGGCGGTTAAATTCATCAAGATGAGCTGCAAATATTTCACCGATGGCATGGTAAGAAGCTGGGAGAATATGATAGTCAGGCTCTAATCAAACACTAGTGTCATCTGTCTCTTTGTGTTATAACTGCAGGGAGTGGTGGGAGGCGTGCTGATTGTGACGCCCAACAACATCATGTTCGACCCCCACAAGTCAGACCCCCTGGTGATCGAGCACGGCTGCGAGGAGTACGGCCTGATCTGCCCCATGGAGGAGGTGGTCTCCGTGGCGCTGTACGACGACGTGTCGCGCATGAAGCTCAAAGATGCTCTGCCGTCGTAAGAGCTCCACGCCGTCTCACTTTCTTCATCTCCCTCTTTTGTAACCGCTCCCCTTCCAGTTCTCAGCTCCGATTTCTCCTTTCTTGTTCCTCCTTCCAGTTTCTCTTCTTGTGAAGAGTAAAACTGTTTGTACGAAACCTTTTCGTTTTCCAGGACTTTCACATCGGCCTCTTTACCACATCATGTTAGTTCTGATTGAAAAACGTTTCACATTCTAGTTGTTCTAGTTCTGCAATTGTTCATATTGATTTTTTGATTTGTTCCCCATTAATCGCTACATTTGTTTGAGTCATGTGCTCTTTTGCATCACATTTGTTTTCTTTCATTTTCTATCATTCTGCTCACTCATAATTTTTGTTGGACTTTTTTTTGTTTTTTCCCCTTTTCATTTTTATCCTTCGTTTGCGGCGCGGTTTGTGTGATGCCCCGTGACCCCACAGAGACCTACCCCAGGATTTGTGTCCTGTGTACAGGCCCGGCGAGTGGGAGCAACTGCCGTCAGAGCGGGATCTAAACCCCTTCAGCCGCTATGAAGCTCTCGATTCAAAGCGACCAATCATCTTGGACGACATCGAATCAACCCTCTCAGAAACTGGTAACGTCATGTCATCCACTGTTGATATGCGTTGTGAAACTGACTGACTGAGTCCAAGCCCCAATGTGATCCTCTTCCTAATGAATCAGGTCATCATCATCATGGAAGCAAAAATACCAAAAATTCACTTGTTCCAGCATCTTAGATGTGCATATTTGTGGGTGTTCATAAACTTCTTTGGTAGTAAACTGGATCTGCAAATTAACTGCTGAATAATGAAGATGTCTTTGATGTTATTTTCTCCATACCAGGTAGCACAGAGGGTGAGCAGACAGAGAAGTCTCCGTCAGATGAAGGATTCACAGAATTGGAGCCAACTGTCAATGGGAGCACTGAAGAGGCGGAGGGGACGTCCTCCAAAACGCCCAGCATCGTCAGCAGAGACCACCAGGAAGTAGGACCAAACTGCCTAGGCCGAGGAGACTCCCAGGACAAGTCAACAGTTTGTCAAACTAAAGGGAAGCTGGATGATGAAGAGGACGAGGGCGTAGCCCAGACCAGCTCCATTGAGGATGGAGAGACAGTACAATCCTCTTCAGAGACTGAAAAACAGGGTGGGAAACCCACAAACCAAGAGGTAACTGAAACCAAAGATCTAAAACCGAAAGGGACCAGTGAGCTGCTAAATGGTGCACATGATAAAACAATCAGCGCACCAGTGGACCAAAACAGGACGTTGAGTCTGAAGGACGCTTCGGAGGTTTGTGAGAACTCAAGCCCGAAGAGACAAAGCCCAGACAGGCCAGGAGGTGGAGCTGAACTCAGTGAAGAGGAGAGACAGAGGAAGAGCTATGAGGCAGAGGTGAAGTCCTGGCTGCTGGAGAGGATGCAGGCGCCAATAGAAGGTAGGAATCATAAACTCGACATTAAATCTTGTTGATTTGTCACAGTTAATGCGACCGGATACTAACGTTCGTCCTCTGTTTGAATGTCTACAGACATGCTTTTGTCATCAGAGGAGAAGAGTAAAAACCCGCCTATGTTCCTGTGCTTCAAAGTGGGAAAGCCAATGAGGAAGTCCTTCGCCTCTGGAATGACCTCAAGTCCCGCCCACTCATTTGGGGGGCGGGGCAAACAGCCAGAGTACTGGTTTGCTGTGCCACAAGAAAGGTGAGAATAGCTGTTACATTAATAAATAATACCATGCAGTACACTATCATAGTGGCCTTAATGTGTATGTGTGTGTGTGTGTGTGTGTGTGTGTGTGTGTGTGTGTGTGTGTGTGTGTGTGTGTGTGTGTGTGTGTGTGTGTGTGTGTGTGTCTGTCTGTCTGTCTGTCTTCCAGGGTGGACCATCTGTACGCGTTCTTCGTCCAGTGGTCTCCCGATGTGTACGGGAAGGAGGCTCGGGAGCATGGCTTTGTTGTGGTGGAGAAAGACGAGCTGGACATGATAGACAACTTCTTCAGTGACCCTGCATCTTGCAGCTGGGAGGTGAGCTCAGTACAGACGCAAGTAGCCCACTCGCTTCCCTCCGTTTACATCAGAGAATAAACACTGTCACTGTGTGTTTACTGACGTTTCTATTACAGTCATTACAGGCAGTGTTAATGCCATGTTTTTGCAGCGTAGCTTGAGGCCTCAGACGCTTTGAAATGAGTTCCATTTATGACCTGTTTTGCAGAGAAGGTCTCGTGTCATTGATTTCTCTTTGACTTGCTCGTATGCTTCTTCTGCTCCAAGATCATCACGATTGATGAGGCTAAGCGCAGGCAGAGTTTTGGCAGTTGTGACGGAGACTTGTCTATGGATGCACTGCCCATGCTCAGTGATACCAGTGATCTGCTGCAGGACACACACATCGAGAAGGTACATGCCGCCGGCTGCTAACCACGTGAAGTTACACGCGTGCTAACAAGAAAACAATGAAATTTCAAGGAGCCTCGTCATGATCTGATGATGTGTTTGCCCTCCAGCTCGCCTGTCGCTTGCCAGCCCGTGTGCAGGGTTACCCCTGGAGGCTGACCTACAGCACTGTGAAACATGGGACCAGTCTGAAGACTCTCTACAGGAGCCTGGCAGACGTGGACAGTCCTGTGCTGCTGGTCATCAAAGACATGGACAACCAGGTCCGTACTGTTTTTCCTGTGATAGTAGTGTTTATGGGCTCAATGCACATCGCCAACACATTCCTGATTTGATTTTAATTCTGCAAAAACATGAATGAATGCATTTTTACAGAACACAGTAGATTCTGTGTGTGCTGTTTCTACTAGATAATCAGTGGGAAATTTCTTTTCTTGTGTTTAATCGTCATTTAGATGCATTATGTAACATTAAAAGATGTCTGACTTTGGCGACTCCTTGTGGTGTTATCAAAGAATGCACTATAGTAAAAATGTGTGCTATTAAACACTCACATGGTGGCTTTAACTGTTAGTTTATGATTATTATTTCTAAGCAAACACTCGTTTCATCCTTAAATTGCATCTGATCACAGATATTCGGGGCGTTCTCGACACATCCCTTCAGAGTGAGTGAACACTGCTACGGCACAGGAGAGACATTCCTCTACAGCTTCTGTCCTGAGATCAAGGTTTGTGCCAAGTTGAAGAGCACTTAGCTGTATTCCTCAAATGACGATATCGGACTAATTGTTGGCGCTCTGTTTTCAGGTGTACCGCTGGACGGGGGACAATTCTTACTTTGTGAAAGGCAATACAGATTCTCTGCAGATGGGAGGAGGAGGGTAAGCAGATCTATCAGCTAATCAAAATACAACTCAGATTTCAAAAAATTGGTACTCAGGATAAAACCAAAATGAATACAGAAATTGTTCTTGACTTATATTCAATTGAATATAGTCCAAAGACAAGATATTTAGTGTTCAAACATTTTGTAAATATACACTCATTCTGTATTTAATGCCTGCAACAAGCTGCAGAAAGTTGGCGTGTTTACCTCTGTGTGACATCACCTGTTCTTTTAACAACACTCAGGAAGTGTTTGAGAAGGGAGGACACTAATTGTTGAAGTTTTAAAGTGAAATTCGTTCTCATTCTTGCTTGATATACGACTTCATTTCAACACTCCGAGGTTTGGTCTTCATAATGCACCACACATTTTCAGTGGGAGACAGGTCTGGACTGCAGGCAGGCCGGTCTAGTACCTGCAAGCCTCGCTGTCATAACACGCGCAGAATATGGCCTTATATTGTCTTGCTGGAATAAGCAGGGACATCCCTGAAACAGAAGGATGGGTGGCAGCATATGTTGCTCCAAAACCTGTATGGGAGGCGGGCTACACCCTGGACCGGTCGCCAGCCGATCGCAGGGCATATACACACAACCATTCATACTCACACTCACACCTAGGGGCAATTTAGAGTCACCAGTCAACCTAATGAGCATGTTTTTGGTCTGTGGGAGGAAGTTTTTGGTCTGTGGGAGGAAGCCGGAGTGCCCGCAGAGAACCCACGCATGCACGGGAAGAACATGCAAACTTCACACAGAAAGGCCCGACCCGGGAATCAAACCGGCGACCTTCTTGCTGTGAGGCACGCGCACTACCTGCTGCGCCACCATGCAGCAGAATAAGCACATATTTATAAAAATTGAAGCTGTATGTTTTGGAGAGGTTGAGAAGGATTAGTAAATCATTGCATTCTGCTTTTATTAGTGTTTCACACAGTGGCTCGCCTGCTTTGGAATTTGGTTTGTAATGAGCGCATGTTTTCTGTCCCTTTGTCCCCTCCTCTGCAGAGGTCAACTGGGTCTGTGGCTGGACGCCGAGCTGTACCGAGGCACCACCACCAAATGTGCCACCTTCAACAACCAGCCGCTCTCCGCTCAGCAGGACTTCAACATCCACAGTCTGGAGGTCTGGACCTTTGAGTAGCCTCAACTGCTTCAGCTACATCTACACATTTTCTCTCTGCTCTGAACCCTCAAACACCCCCAAGTCTTTTCTGCACCACTTGGAGGCAACTAGCTGCCCCACAACGACACTAAATGTTCTGTGAGAGGAGACGGAAAGCAGCCTGTGCTGTAAACAGAACGGGAAGTCTTCTGTAGCGTGTTTTATGGTGGGTTTGACCTGCAGGTAGGTTGACCTGTTTTATCCCCGATTCATCCTAGCGTTAAAGCTGTCAGTTCATTGGCTGCCTTAGACATCCGACAATGTCTCCAGCTTTCCCGGCCTTACCTCACCGTAAGCTTATGAGGGGAGAGAAGAGGAAGGCTGCTGGTGTTTCTGTCGAAGTGAGTTTCAAAGAAGTGTCCCATAATGCTGTAGGTTAATCTGTATGGAAATAATGGTTGATGTAATTTGTATGTTTGGTAATGTACAGGATTGTGAACCGAAGACATTTGGAGGGATCTTTTTTTTTTTTTTTTTTTTAACAACGCAATGAAATTGCCAGGGAGATTTTTTTTTTGGATCCTCCACTATTAAATTTACTTTCACAGCGGGGAAATATCTCTAATTGTTTACAATGGAAGTGTTGCACTTCCCCTGAAGGCCATCGTGTTCCCTTATTTTGAGTTTTGGATGAACTGAGTGAGAATGTTCCATTTCCTCTTACCTACATATGATGACTTCATTCCCCCGTACAGACCAAAACATTTACATTTTATATTTTATTTTTACATTGTTTTTTTATCAATAATGTTCAGTTGTTATTTTTAATGGTTGTACTTTTATAGAAACATTATGTTAAATATTTGTTTGTCATTGGACCCAACAAGCACTAAAAATGACATTTGTCAGTATTGAATTCATATCGTGCGCAGACTTATTTTGAAATCTTTCATTTTCATTTGAGTCACAGCCAGTAGAAGTTTATCATGATGTCACTTTGCACTACAGGATTAATCGACAGTCAACGCCGCGTCGTGGCCCTACGTAATTAAGCACTTCTTCAGTGTGAACATGTCAGTGAATGTCGTCTGATCACCACTACAGGAGGGAAGCTTCCTGTTGGACCACAGGTCAGCTTCTGCCTTGCTTAAAAATGGCTGGAAAAAGGGATTTTCTGTTTTTGCACTCTGGTATGCCACTAACTAAAAATTCAGATCTACTAACATGGAAAAGAAATATGTTCACTGATCTCCTGTGTATCTGACACGGGCTTGTAGTGCATGAATATGCAATACCACAAACGTCTGACACCACTGTTATGATACCTGCCATACTATCGACTAATGCCAGTTACCGCTTCATGTGAAAATGAGCTTTGTTGTGTTTAGCTGTTCGGTGTTGTAACTGTGAATGCTCCCTGAGTAATTATTTCTTGTGAATCCAAAACTGCTGTGGTCTGTAATATCACTAAGGATCTATTTATTGTGTTGTTATTGCAACCACATTTAAACCTAAATAAATGTTAAATATATACATATATGAAAACGGGTCGTGTTGTTTATGTCCACATGTTAATTTAGATTTCTTTGCCATTCAGTGGGATTTAATGTCCAGATTATATTAATATAACAGATGTTTCTTGAATATTACCAGAAGCCTCACAGCATCTTCGTATCATAGGTATGGTGACATAAGATTTACTGTAATCAAATTACATTAGGACACTGGATGTAATAGCGGGAAGTTGTTGTCTTGTCTAATATCACAAATTGAGAGGATGAAGAACTCATTAGATTAAAATGGACTCACTTTCAGAATTAATTAGAATTAATTCATTTGAAAGGAACAAAAAGGTGATTAGCTGCAGTGCAGATGATAATGAGGTTTCACTCTACCTCCGTTTTCAGGCACCACGCATTTATCATATTAAAACAAATCTGGCTATAAGTAAGAAATGCACATGTTTCCCTTCTAGATTACATTTCATTCTATTACTCATTTATTTATTAGAGTTTGCGAGGCATACAAGACTATCCTCACATGCCAGTATGCTTTGAAAAGCCAATAAAAGATGCCCATTTGACAGCCTTCATGCCTCCGCCCCCGGTGTTTGATGTGGGGATGCAGAGCACGTAGAAAGACAATCAGTGAACCATCTTCGCGAACACAGACGATCTTTGGCACGCGGGTAACCCGTGAGGCAACACTGTGTTTACAACACTAACGGCGAGTTCAGGAAACAACCAACCGTCCGGTAGAGCATCAAAACATGGCGAGAAAGAAGACTTACGAAGACTCACATAAAGAAATAGATGAAACTTGTATTTTCTGTTTGATAGCCGACGATCGAGACGATGAAACGGAAGTGATTAAAAAGGTAAGCCATGACTGCATGACAGATACAGCAGAGGAAACCTTTGTATCGGCGGGTTTAACAGGTGGGAACAGGGGAAGTTTACCTTGATCCTGCTGATGCAGGGAGGCTTAGTGTTGTTGGATAAACTTCAGAAGTCTGGTTTAACTTCTAACTGAGTGAGAGAAACGCCATTAAACAGTCTGACACACACTCCTCATCACAATCCTCACCTTTACTGTAGTTACAACAAATGCTGCATTCACGGCCCATCGGTTAACGTCCTTTCTATACTTCCTCTAACAGAACGAGGAGTTGGTGTGTTTCAGGGACATCTCCCCTGCTGCTCCTCATCATTACCTGGTTGTACCCAAACAGCACATACACAGCTGCTTCTCGCTGCACTGGGGACACATCGGCCTCAGTAAGTTACAGAGGAGCAGTACTAAATACTGTTAGTACTGCAAATACCACTGAAACACCACTTCTACCCATAGTGCTACTGCTGCTGTACCTACTATTGCTGCTACTAACACTCTTACTACTGTAGCTGCTTGCAGTAGGACACTACTACAAGTGGCACCGCTGCTGCTTAAACTAGCACTATAACAGTACCACTGCTAGTATTACATTTACTAATACTTAGACTTCTGCTTGCCTTGCCACCGTTACTTACAGAACTTCTTCCTCAACTGCTTCAGTTTAATAAGTTGATATTTAAGCCACTTCATGCTGCGTACAAATTTAAATGAGGCAGGTTTTTTTAAAATAAAATAATCAAGGCATTTATCCGACAGTTACACGGATGGCTGAGATGGGAAAAGCTGTACTAAAAGACCAGGGGATCACTGATATGAAGGACATGAGGTAGATGAAGACATGTTGTGTGTGTGTGTGTGTGTGTGTGTGTGTGTGTGTGTGTGTGTGTGTGTGTGTGTGTGTGTGTTTTTCTTCACCTTAAATTTAGAGCTGCAATGATTAATTGATTAGCTGTCAGCTATTAAAATAATTGCCAGCATTTTCTGACATTTTATAGACCAAACTACTTAGCAATTAATCAAATGAAAATAATCTATTTCTGCTTTGATTAACACAAAGTTTAAAGTAATAGTTAAAATAGTAAATATGTTTTATGCACTTGTTGCTGGAGAGTTAGATGAGACACGGATCTCAGATCGGTACGTTAAATATGGAGCCAATATTTTTTTCCCAGGATGGTGAAGGCATTATCCACCCATCTCTGCCTCTGATTGGCTTACCTGATATTCTTACTCTAACCCTGACCAATCCCACTCCTCGTGCCTAAACTCAAGCAACACAACAAACAAAGGCAACAAGTGCTAGCCAGTCAGAGGCTGAGTGGGGCGAGTCATGACTTCGCCATCCTAGGAAAAAAAAGAGCTCAGACACACAAATCACAACATGCTTCAATGGGCTTTACAGTCTGTACAGCAAAAAGTGGTGCTATCAACATTCTCATCTTACTCTCCGCTATAAAAGCAACTTTTGCTTTAAGTAATTAAAAAGCTCCTAATTATTTGAAATGTATGATGCACCTTTAAGCTCAGAGCTAAGCTTAAGTGTTTCATTCCTCCTCTGGAATTCGTAAACATGTACTCTGACTTGCCTGTCAGTGTCCTGATCACAGCACTGATTTGTTTTCTCAAAGGCTGGGGTTCCACCAACCTCCCTACACTTCAGTCGATCACCTCCACCTCCATGTGCTCGCCCCCACCAGCCAAATCTCAGTGCACAAGGAGTATAAGTTCATTCCCCGGACCGACCGTTTTGTAACTGTGAGTGCTGACAACTAGAAATTCCCTTTTCCACTTTTCTTACGCTTTATTTCATAGATTTTTTTATGAATTCTCTCATACAAAGAATATTGTGGTCATTACAAATGATTAAACATCTGATGCTAATACAGAAACTGATACACTGACTTATGTCCTTTCCATACTTCAGTAAAATCCGTGCTTTTCTCTTCGCAGGACGAATGTCTGCTGAAGCGTCTAAAGGATAACGCTCCAGCAGTTAGTCGTTTAGGGAACTGTATGCAGGTCCAGTGAGCCAGCAGCTCGCACACTGAACTTCTGGATTATTGCAGAGTTGCATCAGACATCTGAGACTCTTTGTAAGCAGAGTAAAACACACGGAGAGGATGCTTCAAAAGAACACTGACTGCAAGAGTGATGTTTACCAGTCTGAAACACTACAGAAGCGTCAACATTAAAAACAGACAAATGGAAAGATGAGAAGAGTCAGTAAATGAGACGATAAAGCAGATAAATTCATTGATTTTAAAAGGAAGGACTGCAGAGGTGTGACCACACACATTAACTGAGCTGTTAAGTAATAAGATGCACTGTATGTGTTGTATATGTATATATAAACAGTATAAAGTAACTGAAATTAATTGTATTTTATGGTCAGTGATATAAGAAAACAATTGACACCATTGAACACCATGTTTGTTTAGACATCTCTTAAAATTATTTTTGTGCAGAATTTTGTGCATTTGTGTGTGTACCGGGAGCTTGTCTTTTTGGGAGTGAAGGGAGTTTTCTTTAATACTGATGTACCATGTAGAAGTTTTTGAAGGTGCTTTTCAGAGAGTGCAACATGACTGTATTATTAGTTGTTTTAAATGTGACTTTAAAGGAACAGTCCGATGTTTTTGTAAATACTTATTCACTTTCCTCCCAAGATTCAGATGTAAAAATTGAGAATATTCTTGCGTGAAAGCATGGTGTCAATCTTCTAATGTTTGCACGGCAAAAAAGAAAACACATGAGCGTATTTCCCAAAAATGACAAATTATTCCTTTAATCAATCATTTTAAATGTTTATATGTACATGTATTTAATTGACAGCAAACATGCACCGCAGAGTACAGTGGGCTCACAAATGCCATGTCCGACAGGTCGTATTGAGGATTTAAGTAAATGAAAATGGAATTTACGCGATTCCCCTGAACGCAGCGATGGGCCGACTTCACGTGCTCCTCGGAGTTTCTCAAGTTAGAAAATTGCTACAAGATTTGATCAATTTTAACTTTTCTAAGTAATTTAGGTCACTCTACGTTGACAGCGAGTAAAATATACAGTTTAATGTCAATGCCAGCAGAAAGTTTATAACGTGAATTTATGAAAAGTTTCTTACCATCAACCAAACATTTACCGTACATGACGTCAAAGTCAGCAACTTCTTTCCACTTGAAGGGGCGTTCACGGAATTTTCTCAGTCGGGGGTTAATTTTTCCGATTATTCCCGCATGTCTTCCATGCAGTCTCCGCCTGGTTTCCCGGCTCCTCCTCACCACAAACACGCCCAGAGATGATTCACACTCAACCCGACCAGCTCGTAGGTCTCGCCGGTCCCGGCTTTGACAACGCATAATGGGGACTCAGGACGCTTCTGGGAGCGAAGACTGTCCTTTCTGCCAAATAGCGAACAACCAGACGGACACGGAAGTCCTGCTCAGCGTGAGTACCGGCTGTTCAGTCACGTTAAAGAAGCTGGACATGTCCTGACTCTTGTTCTGTCTGTCCGTGTGTTCAGGACGATGAGCTGGTCTGTTTCCGGGACATACAGCCCGGCGCCTCTCATCATTACCTCGTTGTTACCAGGAGGCACATCGACAACTGCAAAAGTCTCCAGAGGGATGACATCCCGACAGGTGAGGGCGACAGGCCGCGAGCACAGGTAGACGAGTCCGCAGGCTGTCATTGATGACATACTGTTTGACAGGACAGTTGTCCACCAATATCCACATATAACTCTGGAACAACTCAGTGTCCAGTAGTCGGAGTGACTCTGTACATGTACTCAAGTACCGTACTTAAGACCAAATATTAAGATATTTCAGTTGAGTGTTTCCATTTTGTACTACAGCATACTTGTACTCCACTACACTTTGCAGACTCAGATACATACATAAATAAATAATATCAATCAATTAATGCATTATGGTGTATTATTATGGGTTAAGATACCCAAAAAGTAGCTTTGAAAGTCGCTGAAATCCATCTCATCTTTACCTCCTGCAACGTTAGTGATGCTTGCACATTAGTTAATTACTATAATCCAGTTCTACATGGAACTTGAAGTATACTCCAATAATAACGCTTTTAAATGTAGTTTTACTAAAGTAAGGTTTTGAATGCAGGACTTTTACTTAAGTAAGAGATCTGAGTACTGCTTCCACCACTGTCAATATTATTGACTGCGTCTGTGAAAACCAAAGGTAAAAGGTACAAAAACACTGCTGTGTACTGCAGTTTTTAGACCGTGTGATGGGACCATAATGATTGTTTCTTTACAGTGGAGCGGATGGTAGAAATGGGAAGGAGCGTACTGGAGAGGAATAAAGTCAGCGACCTAGCTGACATCAGGTAGGTCACTTTTCTGAGAGCTCTGAGTGTGATACTTCCTTTGCAAAGCTTTGCTCATGTGTTTTTCATTGAATCTGACCAGGATGGGCTTTCACCTGCCTCCATTCTCATCTGTTCCACACCTCCACCTCCACGCTCTGGCTCCAGCCAGTAAAATGAATTTCAAGTCGCAGCTTCACTATGGGCCTCAGTCTCACTGGTTCATCACAGTGAGTGATGATGTCATTATCTACAGAGGCTGCAGTGTGCCAACAAAATAACTGTTTGTTTGATTTTAGCAGTGTATACTGATTGATTAATTATTTGTTATTCATAGCACTTTTAATCACCATCACACTGAACCACCATACTGCTGTCTAACGTCCTAATTCTGCTCTGTTGCAGGTAGACAAAGTGCTCTCTCAGTTGAAGATTCGTGGCAAAGTCAAATGAAGTCTGAATGTGCAACAGTGTGAACACTTCAAGCTATTTATTGGCTCGCTGAATGTAATTTAAACCAGTTTTCTACCTCAGTTTTAAGTTCTTTGTGTCCGTTCAGATGAAAGATGGAGCTTTAGAAACTGGCAGCTAGCTGTTTGTTTCATTAAGGCACCTCAGAGACACTCTTAAATCATGTAAAAATGTCTCTTACAATTATTGGGTGTATTGCCATTTGGTATATAAAGTACATTCATGTTCCCCACAGGATGAATTGTAACAACTGATCCATTAAATTTTCATCTTGGAACATCAAGAGGTCGACTGTTAACGAATTTGTCCAATACTTTGGTTTGTGGCAAATGTTAGCATGCTAACACACTAGCCTTCTAACATTAGCATCGAACGCGCCACTGTGCTCCAGCTAGCTTACATGTAGACTCCGCTTTGTTACTTTTTGTCTTACCTGATTTTTTCGTGTATCTTCCATGAATGAATTCAGAGCGATCCATTTTGAGGTGTAAAACCCTTTCAAATCCAAATCTTGAAATAGCTGCACAAAACAATTCGCCTTCTTAATGGACCAAATCGGCTGTCCAAGCAACAACAGCATGATGTTCAATTATTACTTTGATTTGGACTGAGCTGTCTGATCCATTGTCCTCATTACAGTCCCTCAACATGAGAACCAACATCTATGTAACAAGGCAGCTGCAAACTTCTTCCGCTGTGAAAAGGTCAAACATCTTAGTTTTAGGGATTTTCCACTTCATGAATATACTCCTGTTCATACCGATGAATACAAATGATTCAGTGCACGTTTTTGCTCTGAAGAACATTTGAACCTTGTTTAAATAAAATGCTGTTTTACGTTCAAGTCATCAATTAACAGTGACTCAAGATGCCTTCCTCATCACACTTTTCATAACCATGTCAGTTCTTCTTGGGAGCCACTTGATGTCACTAGTGTAACTTGCAGCTCTGACAGCAGTCAGTGTTTCATGGTGAAGTTAATTTATGTGAGTGTCTCATGGACGCGTTCAGCTTTAGGTGGCTCACTCAAGCAGCTGAGGTAAATATTCTTTAATGCATTTTTAATCATGTTGCATGCTGTTATGTGAAGTCATGAAGCTGCTCATATAGTGTAAACCTATACACGCTGTCTGAAATGGAAAGTGGATTTAGAGGCGCACATCAGTGTAAGAACTTTGTTTATGAAGTCATACAGAAATCTCTGATGTTTGCATATTTAATACCCAAGTTCAAACAAAGCATGTCTTTACAAAAGCTGTTTAAGGAAAACTGATGCATAGAGTATTATTTTACTGCTCTGGACAGTAATGGTGACCACTGTCTGAATGAATCTTGTAGGGCCTGCGTTTCATATGAGGATCAATGCAAGAGGAGACGGGCTGAGAGACATCTCTGGCAGCCAGTTGTCAGACTTGAATGGCTACAGGATGCAGTCATCCCCGCTGACCCAGCTGCTGAAATTAATTTGCACATCAGCCAGCGAATGGAGGAAGACCCCTTCTGGAGGATGATCCCAAAGGTGGTCTCGAGATGCAGTTGATGATGGCGAAGAGGAGAAGAGCACCAAGAGCCTCAGAAGAGAGATGGAGGAGTTTGAGTACAGTGACCCTGACAGCTACGACAGCTCCTCAGACAGTGGTTTTGATGATGTAAGTGAAGATGCTGACATGGAAGAGGAAGAAGATGACAGTAGCAGCAGCAGCAGCAAGTGTGTCAGGTGGTGGTTGGCTGACAGTGAGACTGACAGGGACTTTGAGGCCCCTTAATCATCAAAAAGATAACAATTTCATGTGTAATCTGTCCTCAGTCAAACCCGAACATCTGAAACATACATAAAAAAATGCATTTGAATTGCTTGAGGACTCATTCCTTTTAGAAACCAGTGTACAACTTTGGTAAAATCTTCAAATATCATCACTGAAAGCTGTGCGTTACTACTCTATATGTGTGTGTATTTGTGTAGTATGTACTTTTGTGGTTGTATCAGGCAGCAGTACTCTAACACTCTCACTCTCTCCAGACTGAGGCTTGGCTTGAAGATGTGCAGAACGACCCTGCAGAGCTGATCTGCATCCCCGAGCAGTCTGGACCTGATGCCATCAGGGCCTGTAGCCATCCCCGCCTCCATCTTCCTTAGCTCCTTCCTCACCTGATCTGCTGTAGTGGAGGGGCTGAGAGGGGGCCGGGGGGATAGAATCAAATCTGTTGAAAAGGAGATTCAGTTCTTTGGCCCATTCCCAGTCCCCGGATTCTGGGCCCCTTCAACTGTCTTTATTGTGGCCAGATCGTTTTCAGGCGCCCTTTATCCCACAAAGAAGCAATGATTATTACTGCTTGCACATTATCATTCGCTGTTATTTCCCTCGCAACTTTTCTTTCTTGTCAAATGATATGAAATAAAGGATGTTTGTTGTCCGATAATACAGCGGCCCCCAACCTTTTTTTGCGCCACGGACCGGTTTCACGTAAAGCAATAATTTGCTGGACCGGCATAGAAAACAAATGATTAAAAATACAACTCGCAATTACCCTGAATGTAGTAGTTGTAACTAGTGGGAGCCCTGCGCTTGTTTCTCTTCAACGAAAAGGCTTCATTGTCTCATTTGCGTGCCTGTCGCCACATATTACGCAGAGCGGGCTTGGTGCGCGAGAATCAACTGACAAAAACCCATATTTTAAGTAGGACTGCTGATACTGTCTCTTAAATGCAGCTCTCTTTTTCTTGGAAGTTGTAGGCTCTTCTTCTTCTGTCTCATCATTTGGCCTTTCCCCTTTCCGAAGAAGCTCTCCAAAGACGTTTGTTTTTTACTCACTTTTGCTAGTTTGAGGGCTTACTTTTTTACAATCATATCATGTCACCGAGACGAGCGGTTTGACAGGTGCACAAAGGCACAGGTAATTTTCAAAATAAAACTTCTTTCAGACTCTGATGATCAATAACTTTTTTTTTTTTTTCAGTCTCTCTGTGCGGCCCGGTACGAAATGGCACCGGTGGTTGGGGACCGCTGCTCTAACGCACTATTTACTGCACTGACTTCGTGTAACTGTTATCATTATCAGTGTGTGTATGTCTGTCTGTGTGTGTCCTGGGGACTGATCCGGGACCGGGTGGCTATTATTTATTTATTTATTTATTTATTTATTTATTTATTTATTTATTTATTTATTTATTTATTGTTGTTGCTGTCGTTATTAATATTAGAAATTTTATTAGTGTGTGTTCCGGGTCGGATCTCGGCCGGCTTGTTATTATTATTACTAGTGTGTGCATGTCCATGGTCGGATCCCGGGTATGGCAACAAGTCGCCCCGGCAAAATCCCGGAATTTACACGGGACCGATCCATAAATTTCGCGGGACATTGCCGGTACTGACCCGAAAATTTCCCGGGACATTGCCGGGACCGACCCGGAACTTACTCGGGACCGACCCGGAAATTTCCCTGGACATTGCTGGGACCAACCCGGAAATTTCCCGGGACATTGCCGGACCGACTCGGAACTTACCCGGGACCGACCCGGAAATTTCCCGGGACATTGCCGGGACCGACCCGGAACTTACCCCAGGAAATTACCGGATAAGTTCCGGGACCAATCTGAGAAAGTCCCTAAAAGGTGCCGGGTCGGTCCCGGGTCGGACCCGAATAGGTACCGGGTCGGATCCAGGGTCGATGCTGAAAAACCGATTCATGCCTTTAATTCAAGCTGACTTAACCCAGCTGTTATTATCATTGCTGTTATCATCATGGTGTGTGTTCTGGGTTGTTGACATTATTATTATTGGCAGTAGTGTGTGTGTCCCGGCTCAGATCGGGTTGTTGTTAGTATTATTATCGTTATTATCATTAGTGTGTGTGTGTGTGTGTGTGTGTGTGTGTGTGTGTGTGTGTGTGTGTGTGTGTGTTGTTGTTATTATTATTATTATTATTATTATTATTATTATTATTATTATTATTACTATTATTATGTGTGTGTCGGGTCGGATCCCGGGGCGGCCCCGTGGTTGGGGACCGCTGCGATGGTGGATTCAGAATATATCAGCAAGGCGTCAACGCCATCTATTACACTTAAACGCGGTAAATCGTTCCTATAAACAGCATATAAATATGTGTTAAATTAATTTTAATATAAGCAGTCTTCTGTTTGTTGTCTTACTCAAATCGTGCCAGCCGGAGAAAGATGAAATCATACTGACAAACTGGCAGCCTGGCTGGTGACCATAGATTCTTCACATTCTACGTTGACTTGACGCTCCGGCTGCTGCTGCGTGGCCCCGCCCCTCCTGCCGTCAACAACTGGATTCCAGCTATTTGTATTTTCGTCAACTAGCACTGCTAGCCTGCTAACGATGATTCATTGCGCTCGTAAAAAAACGATTTCGCCAATCTGAAGGGACATTTATTCATTTTTGTTTGCTTGAAACACACTCCATCGATAGCGTGTGCCGATGTGCAGCCAATGTCAGCGAAAGGACCGACGAAAGCGGAGAGATCGCTTTGCATACCGTCCCTTAGCCGCCTCTGAGAGCAGCTAACGCAGCTAGCATCCTACGTTAGCTGGCTGGTTGACAGCTGGTTCGTTTAGCTACGTGCTTTTTGACAGTAGCGTAGCTAAGGTTTACTCCCCGAAACAATGACTTGTCTCTGACATTGGTGAGTATAATTCCTGTGTCGAGACTTGGTATTATCAAATCATTGCACGTCATTTGTTATGACTCGCTTCAGTGTTGCTCTGCGAGCTAACTGACAAGCTAACCATTGGCTTGTTTGTAGCAGCAGCTGCACGGAGCCACGCCTGGACCATTTAAATTAACGCTTGCGTCTGATAACATTGGGTGTTATTTCGGGTGGCCGCTACCTTGCAATGCTCAGTGTTACAGCACTCAGAAGAATTCCACCGTTTTTGTTGACAGAGCGGACAGAGGCCCAGTTGGTTGTCACGTTGGTGTAACCAGAGCCCATAACTCGTTAGGTGGGTCTTGGTTGACTCTCTGGTGGTGCCATCGAAGATAAGTGGGTGAGCCGTAAGTCAACTTGCCGATGGTCCCCTGGTTTTGACCTGCCAGAGCCGCCAATATGATGCCGGTGAGTGCACACAACCCCTGCTTTCTTACCATAAAACATATGTTTGACTCGTGTATTCTTTATAAAAAAAACAGTGCTCTCATAACTAACGGTGGGACTGGCCAGTTTTGCACAAAATCAAACCTGTGTGTAAGGTCCAGAAATCATTAACTCTGTGGTGTTTGCTATTCAGTCACGCGTGAATTCACATTTGTGTCACATTTTGATTCTCTGACCATTGATGCACGCACAAGTTGCAAGTTAAAGCAAGCTTGCTATCTGTCCATTTGCTTTTCCCTCTTCTGCTCAGCTAATCTGTAAGTGAGATCAGTTCCTACACATGAAAAGCTTATCTGTATCCAGATCGGCTTTATCTGTTGTACACGTATTTTACAGCCTGTGTTCAGAGCTGCAGGACTTACAGTTTTCATGTTGATGGTCACAATGATTGAAACGTCAGGAAGAGGAAATGTACACAGAGCTTACCTGAATGAGTGTGATGTGTCTGAGGTATGTGCGCTTTTAGGAATATCATGTTTCCCTCACACGACTGAAGATGATAAACTTTACACAATCTGTTTTCTCTAAAATCAGCATGTACTGTATCCTTCGGGACTGTTTTCATTCTGTTGTTTTCCCGAATGTTATTGTTCAAGATACTCTGCGTTGCAAAGAATAGAATACCTGAATGGTAACCTTATTGGAGTCGTGCTTTGTTGGGACCTCTTTGTTATCTTCAGTGCCGAGAATGCAGTGATGGATTGTGGGAGAAGTGATTGCAGCCATTTGGCCTTCAGGGTGGGGAACATGAACTCCAACGCAGGATAAGTTTACAGTCGGTTCAGTATGGCGTCAACGTCAGTGGAGGTGATTCAGTCTTGGTCAGTAATCTTTTCAAGAGATTGTGCATTAGTTGAAAATACAACATCACAGTGACATTTTGTTTGTCATCATTAAAACAGCTTTTGCAACACAACCTCCGGGAGGCTCGTAAGCTTTCAGGAGTACATGGTAACAGAGAAGTAACTCCATATTCACTGTAGCCTCCGTGGACGTTTGTACCCTGTGGCACCAACAGGCTATCAGAGTCAAAGAGCCAGTCGAGCAGAGAGGCAGCCCTGCACTCGGCTCTCGCGTGACTCCAGCAGCCAATGAGACCTTGGCAGATCTAGGTCTGTGTGGCTGCGTCGACTAATGCTCTGTTGTTAAGGGGAACTTTTGAGCTGAGTAGATTGTCAAGTGGCATTAATCTCACACGGTGGAGCTGGGCAGAGCCTGACTTACAGGAAATGTAAACATTGCGTCTTATTGCCAGTTTTACCATTGTTGCAGGAGTGCAGGTTTAAAATGACATCAACCAAGCCATCACAGTTATAACATAAAGCACTCAAAAGTAAAATGTCATAAGTTTAATGGATGTGAATGTCACCGGTAGACCAATTCCCCAAACTCACTGTGAACAGATGAAAATAGTCAGTTATTGATTTATTTAACAAACCTCACCTATTTAAGACTGTCAGTTCTCTTTTCTTACTGGTTGAAGAGGTGTATATTATTAATTAGACTTCTTATTGCTTTCCTCTTGCATGCATCAGGCAGCTTTTTTCTTTTTTTTTTTAACACCAGGTTAAATCTTGAAGGACCTGATAGGTTGCCATGCCTCTGTCCAACGTTATATTTTCTCGTAGTCTTTTCAAGGTAAAAGCAAATACATTTCCTAATGAGAATATGAAATAATATCAAAGGAATTTGTGCGTGATGGCTGTGTCGTTATAACTTGGCTTATCCAGCTTAATAACAGATGGTCTTAGAACATCTTTTTTAAACTTTCATCCTGAATTTTAAGACATCTTGTGTGCAGCAGTGTCCAAGCGTAAAGGAGGCTAAAGGAAACTCCTTATTTTATGGATGTGTAGTTTTAGCAGTTGTGCTTGCAAGAAATGCGTATTGATTAAGCCATGACTGAGTTTTTTGTGCGCCTGTGTCTGACCAGAAGTAAAATCATTCTTAGCACTGACCATAGTGTGTTTGTTTATCTCGTTGAGTAGATCATTTTGTGAGCTGAATTCAGCCTTGTTTCATTGCAGCGTCTTAAGTCCGTGGCGTTTGTGGAAGGTCCCTTCATGAAGAAAAACGGCTTTTCAGTTTAAGTTTGTGCTCTCGGGAAGCATTTCTGCCACATCTTTCCTCTTCATTGTGGGTAAATGAGTGACAGGATTTGTGAGAGGAAATGACTGTTTGAATCATCCTGCTCGAGAGCAGGCCAGCCAGGCATCGCTCTCTCTCTCAGAAGTTAAATGATAAATGTCCCTTTCTCCAGATGTTGCCCACTGCAGCATTATGTGTGACGAGGGGGATACTGTATGTTTCCAGTCACGTTCAGCCAACGTGCAGCATGAGGAAGATCCCTTTCTTGCCTGGACATGATAGTGCCGTGACCTGCTTGCCGGTCACATCTGTGGCCAAACTGTTTTCATGAGCAGGGAGTTGTTGGTGTTGCAGCCACTGGCACAAACCAGGGACAGTTTCCCAATAGAAGGACTTGTCTGCACCCTCCTCCACCAACCACCCTGTGACTCCCTCTCTCTCTCTCTCTCTCTTTCTCTGTCTGTTTGTTTCACTCTAGCTCCCTCTCTCTCTCTCTCTCTCTCTACCCCCCTCCCACCCTCCCTGAATTACACATACAGTGTTTTTTCCTCCCAAGTCTCCTCTGCAGCACTGTTCCAATGCACGCACCGCTGTCTGTTTCAGAGGTCTGCTCGGGATGGCATAACAATTAAGTCTCATGCCTGCAAAAGCAGCAGCGCTATGATGAAGAGGTTTGTGACTATAGTGTTACGCGGCCTTGTTAGCCTCTCCAAGGAAAACCCCATTTGGGCGAAGGAGCACCACCGGCCACCAAAGAAGGAGATCCGGAGGAAACGGAGGGCGGTCAAAAGAGCCAAGAACATGGGCAGACGCAACTTAGTGAGGGCGGTTGGTATTTCTCCAGTGGTCAGTCAGCTGGATCACTGGAATTTTTGTTTTCTGTGTTGTCGCTCTGTAATTGTATATTCACACGGTTTGATAGTTTCTATGTATGTGAAGGCATGTCTCAGATTTCCGACATTGGCTTTTTGTGATCAGTTTAAATTCGGCCCAAGTTTGCACCTTAGTTCTGTTGTATGATTGATTAGTAGCATGTCGTGATTAAGTTTTTGTTATATGGTTTGAGGGATATTCAGCATGAAGGTCTGTGATGAGCTGATTCGATTGTTGGAGTGTCGATTATGACGGACTGTTTCATTACAACAGTGTTTCATTACATCCTCTAACCTTTCGTGTTTCCACCTCAAGATGTTCAAATAGTGGCATCAGTCTTCTCTCTATTCAGACTGATGTTGCTGGCCTCGCTGGGCTGTTTTGTGTTCACTATTTTTCTCCTTGTACTATGTTGTATCTTATTATGCAGCTGGTAGCACTCCAGTGTCCCTTGGGGATTCGCAAAGTAATTATCTATCAGTAAAATGTGAACATAACTAGTCTCCAGCTTATTTACAGACAGTTTTTTCACTTTCTTTCCCATCTCTTTTTTTCTCTTAATGCTCTTGCACATCAGGTCTCAAAAATGACATCCCTGATTGGTCTATGTGGCCACTGGGTCCTAATGCCAACCTAACGCTGTCAGAAGCAACATGAAATCATAGCTGGAGGGAATGCATGGATGACTGTTGGATTTATGAAATAAGTGTCTCAGCTCCGGTGCTATGGTTTCTGAACTTGCCAAAATATAAGCTGATAATCACTGAGTGAAGTCGCAGAGGCTCCCATGCACAAGTGACCGTATTGTTTCAGTTAGGCTGCCGCAGAAAATGTCAATGAATCACACAGATGCATCATTACAAAGGATGAGTCACTTTGTCTCGGAGAAACTCCTGGAGTCACAATCTATAGGTAGCTCAGTGACTAAACCTTGATATTATATGACCGTTATGACAATTATTGTAGCACGAATGCAGCCCGTGGCCACACGCACAGTTATGCATCAGTGAAACTTTATTGCATGTTGCATTTGAGTACCCTTTAAATTATTAATGTGTCAAAAGCCTGAGCTGCAGATGATACAGTTAATAGTAAACTGTATATTCTGATGTCACCCAAGTAGGAAGACATTGTGAGCCATAAGTAAAGTGTGTTGTAGTTGTTGTGGCCCTTTGATAGTGGAAGTAATTAATTTGAACTAAGTCTTGATATTTGGTTTTCTTGGCTCAAGTCCTCCCTGTTACGACATGTTCAATCAGTGAGGCATGTGCAAAAACTGTAAATGCTGACCAGGTTAAAAGCAAACTATTGAAATATAAAGAATCCAGATTTCCCTTTTCTACTCTGTTTACTGACAGCGAGCTGAACTTGCACTGAACTTGCGCGAAGGCCATGAAACGCTCCGTCTTTTCAAATGCTGCTAACATTTTTACGTCATTTTGAACGCCCCGCCAAACTCTTGGCTTTGTTATTGATATATTCTCCATCACAGTCACAGACAGCCCCGTTTGTCTGTAGCGACACCAAAAAGTGAGGCCTGTCACATGAAACAGGAAGGCACACCTCAACCCCCCAGAGTGCTTTGTGCCACAGAAAATACTAAAAATCTGCCACTGCAGAAGGAAAAACATGTCATGTAGATGTGCTGTGACGGCGAATAAAGTTTATATTAATCAATCTGGCTTGTTCTCACCTGAAAAACTGCTGAAAGTTAATGTGGGCTGGTCGACACTTACAGATGGGAAGCATCTTTAAACATAACATTTGATGATCATGCAGTAGGTATAGAGGACTGGGGAGGACACTGTCCACTGCTCCTCTCTCTTTCTCTCACACAGTATACATATTAATAAGTCTATTAACGAGGGTTGGATATCTTAAAATAGCTTTTTTGACTGCACAGCTATTCTCTGGTTAATAAGATCTCTGCACTGTTTATGTTGACCAAAAGCTGTTTGTTCTAAGAAGAAGCACCACCACTCTAACATTTCAGTGTCCCTGCTGTTGCTGATTTTCTCTCAGTCATCTGATTGATTAGCATTCAGTCATTTGCCCTTGTCTCCAAGCTGAGGGCCCAAACTATGCAGGCAGTGACGTATAGATTGATCCAAAGGTTGTGCACATTGTGGCCACTTTACCTTGACACCTTGCTAGTTGGCTGAGGATGTTTGGACAGGTAGTGTTGCATGGTCTGATGGCTGCAGGTACAGCAGGAGGACTTGAACCCTGAACTCACACTTTCAGAGGATGGCTAGAAGACACTGCATTCAGGATGCTGTTTAATTTTGTCTTCATCCTGTCCTCTGTTTTCTGTCTGCTGACATTTAGCCATTTAATAGCTTGAATCAAGAAAGGTATATTAGAATAGTTTCCTCAGATGTCCATTTACTTCACAGATGCTGAAAGGTATTTCTTGTGAACTTGTGTGGTCTCTGCTTTTACTTCTTTTACTTTTGTGTGAGTACAGACAGAAGCATGTGGGGACTAGTTTTGCTGTGCCTCACCTCCCAGCCTAAACTGTATATCTTCAACGCTATGGCAGGCTCTAATCATAGTAAACAGAAATGTGGCAGGCACAGGCATGAGTCCACCAGCAGCTCAAACAAACAGCCGCAGCTGGTGGACAACGTACTGTAACATCAGCACACCGGGCTTTGTTCAACACGAGAGTGGGCTAAGCTTTGTCCTTAAACCACACTCTGAGACAATTACATTTTTTCTCATTTGTTCTTGATCTCAAATATCTTCACATTTTCATTCATAACACATTTTCATATGATAATTCTGCCTGTGTGATCTTCTACTTTAATGTTTTTCTTTCATAATTTTTACATTTTATTCCCTGTCAATGTGACCATTTAAGCTCCTCCTGACTGTGTTTGTCCCTCTTTCAGATGATATTGACGGTGTACCTCAGCGATGGGGAGCAGGCTGTGACTGAGGTGCCCATCACCCCGGAGACGACGTGCCGGGATGTTGTCGAGTTCTGCAAGGAGCCCGGTGAGAGCGGCTGCCACCTGGCTGAGGTCTGGAGAGGCAACGGTAAGGGCTGCTCGAAACTGTACTGGCTGTTATGGAGCCTCTCAGTGCTCTGCTATGTTAAAGAGGAAGAACAAGTGGGTGTCACCAGTAGTGCATGAAGGTGAAGTAATCTGAAAGTTTGACACTTCACTTACATGCACAAGAATTTAATTTTACGAAGCAGTAGCCTTTAGTCTTCCTCATTAATATAAAACCAACCACTTCATTAAAGAAAGAGAGCCAGGCAGGGCTGCGCATGGCTACCTGAGTGGAGGAAAATCACAGAGAAGCCAAAAAGTTTCACACCCTCTAAGAAAAGAAGCCTTTCTTTTCTTTGATGTATTCGCAAAAATACATGTTTCCATTCCCATCATCTGTTATCGGACTAGAATAATTCACTTAAAGTACAAGGTTGTGGGTCAGACAAGGGTTACACGCTGATACAGTCCACTGCACTGTCACAGCAGATTCCACTGGGTCCGAGCGATTTGCTCTCATCACCACAGCCGTGCTGACATACCCGGTGTTATCAGCATTTTTTGCTGAGGGGCCACTCCCCTGTTGAAAACAGCATCCCAGCCAAGGGCTTTATTAACCCACGTTATGCAATCGTGTTCGGCTGGTGCCTGACAATGCAGCTGTCTGCCCCCGAAACCTCCTAAAACCTCTCTGTCTTTGTCCCTGTCCCTTTGTCTTTTGGCCTCTCACAGAGTGCCATCCTCTTGAAACACACCAGAGTTTTAGCACAATCTCAGTAATCCCAGTAACCCTCTATGCTGCCCAGACATAATCAGACAACAGCAAAAAGTTACTTGGATTACATGTTTTCTTCTGTAGTGTTCTTTACTTTATTAGTTAGTTTTTCAAGCACAGCTGGGCTTTGTATTGGCCTGCAGTGTGACACCTGTACTGTGGGTTAGTTGATGCAAATAACAGGCAGAATGAACTAGAGGCCATCTTGCAGTGGGATCAAACCAGCTGCTATGCCCGTCAACATGATGACTTTCTGACCCATGAGTACTCAATAGTCATTGCTACATTATTACATGAGCACTCCGTACGAACCACACCTTCGTACTAATCTCAACAACACACCTGTAAAGTTTCCTGACTGCATCTTGCTCAGCTGTGACGCAGTCGTGTTGACAGAATCTGACCACAGACATAAACACCTAGCAAAGAACTCAAACCTCCTCTATGGTAGTTCCTGCTACAATAGGTGTCTCCAGGACAACATTTTGCCGCGATGACACACACACATACACGGATTCACAAAAGGAAAACAACACAAGCCACGTAGTCACAGCTCAGAATTAATTACACACATCATCCCTGTCTGAAAGAATTTCTTTCATTCAGCAGACAATTATAGCTTTGCCATGGTTAAATGAAGTATAGTTAATAGCCATTTCCAGTCATTGTGTTAACCTAAGCTAACCGGTTGCTGGCTGGTTAATATTTAATAGACTTGGCAGTGGTTTCAATATAACTCTTGGCAGAAATTAACTAAGCTTTTATCTGGCAACACAAAACTTTGCTTTTGACTTACTGGATGCATACTAGAAAACTGAATGAGATGAGTTTTTTTTTTTTTTTTTTTTCATGAGACGAATGATTTTAACTAATCCATCTTCTGTCTCTGTAGAGCGTGCCATCCCCTTCGAGCACATGATGTATGAACATCTGCAGAAATGGGGGCCACGGAAACAAGAAGTCAAGTTCTTCCTCCGGCATGAAGATTCACCAACTGAAAGCAGCGATCAAGGTGCGTTTGGTCATGATCTCCTCTGTCTGGAGGTCTGTGTCGTCTCTACCTGAAGGAGCCTGGAGGGTGGAGGGTGGAGTCGAGGGCTGTCAGGGAATTCCAGACACCTGTTCTGCTTGGCTGCTCAGCTATGGATGCTGGTGCCAGCTGATGGTTCTCTCGCTTCCTTTCTCACACTGGTATCTTAAGTCTTTTGGGGTTTAGGTGTGTTTGATTCCTTTCCTTTGTTGCACCTTCAAGCACATTTTATCTTTGCTCATCCGCCTCACACACCAAAGATGCTGCTGATGGACACACCTATGAGCTTTCTGATATCAGCTTTCCTAGGTGAGGATAAAATCAGGTTGTTATGCAACACAAATCCTTTTATATTAAAAGTTTGAAAGGCTGTGTAAGATAAAAAAAATCTTAGTTTAATTGATGCTTGATGGAGCGTGACAAAGGAATAAATCATTGCTCCGTTTTCACGTACACGTACACACACACACACACACACACACACACACACTTTCTGCATTAACATTCAACTTTTTGGATTGTTTGTATTGTCACATGTAAAGCCGGGTGTAAAACGCACCCAAGCTTCAAATTAATCCGAGAAACAAGTTCTGCAAAAGTTCAGCAAGTCACATTAAATCCACTGGAATTTCATTGAAGTCAGTGTTCATGTGTAGACATGTGAAGGAATTCATTCATTGAGAACCCATTGAGATGCCCTGATCTGATTCATGTTTGCCAAATAGACTCAGAAAGTGTGTTTTAGCAGCGAAGATACCGTCTGGATATCTGGGAATTTTTAGAAGTCCAGCAGAAGTTTTCTCTCTTTTTTTTTTCCATCCAGCCTTTCTTATAAAAAACATTGGAGTGAGGTGGCTGCAGTCAGCAGTGCTTGCCCCAGTCCTTAAATCCCTCTGTCATGTGCAGTCATGTCAGTGAATTTTCAGACCATCCCTGACAATGGTTGTAGCCACTGAATCTGCAGCTGTGTGCGTGCGTGTGTGCGTGCGTGCATGCGTGCTCATCTGTGCACGCTCGTGTGTCTCTGGCCTGCCTGCGTTTGTGATGGTGACTGTTTCTTTTTTGCAGGGAGTCAGCAGTCTCAGGATCAGACCAGCCGCAGAAGTGGAAACACTGGAGAGAAGCACAATGAGAATGGGGTGAGACTTCATTAGCATTATATCAATGATTTTAAAGTAGAAATGTACCTGCAGTAACTTACTGCAATTTGGTGCCTTTTTCACACATCGATTAGGGCTATAATGAAAGTTATATACAGCATAAGTGTGTTACACATATATATAGTTAGAGACCAAAAGGAAAAAGAATATGAATAACTAAATAGATTTAAAATTGACTGGAAAAATTCTTTATAAGATCTCTTTTGCAGGCTTCCAGATATTGGCAAATAGTCAGATTGTCTAAGTAGTAGTCATGTGACTCTTTACTACATTTAACATTTGAGAGGATCCATCGTGCTGCCAGGCTAACAAGACAGGCTAACTACGTTTCCCATGGAGTGTGCAAGCTTCTGTGTGAAACAAGGAAGCTAGTTACCCTAGCTTGTTAACAGTAGCACTGACTCCTCCAGACATTCGTTTTCAGTCATGTTACTTTAACAGCTGCAAAGCATTACGTAGATTTCTTTGCATCATCTACAAGATGAGCTCAGATGAAACTGAGCTGCAGGTTGACTGTGTGGCAGCATTTTTCAGGTTTTCATTGTGTGGCACAATAATGACAAAACTCCAGTCTCTGTGAGGTAAAAGGATCAATATCTGTGGAAGGAGTGTGATACTAAAGCCAGAGTTTGAGAGCAGCATCACAGGGCTGTTCCATATTCACACTCAGCCAGTATTTCCCTGTCAGGTGAACCCATTGTTCTGCATGTTGAGTTCTAGCTTCAGGAAGTCTGTATGCTCGGAGACGTGAAAGACTCTGATAAGAGCAGCCTCCGGCGTGGCATCCTTTCTCTCTCAGACCGTCTGTCCCAGATTTCACAATAGGAAAGTGTTGCAGTCAAGGAATCGTAACTAATTCAACCTTAAGGGTGGAGGGAAGAACCCAGCGCAGCAGGAGATGGAGGGATTGTGGTGTTTGTTTTCAAAAGAGATTGTAGCACAAGAGCACCCAGAAGCCATTCCTTTTATGAGCCTGAAAATCCACTTTTGACTCGGTGTGGAGGAAGTATCATGAGGTAATATGTATTTTTATGGATGTAGAAATCGGTTATTGATTGACTCTGTTTATTGTGGCAGCATGCAAATAAGAGCGGATGTGTCACCGCTATTCGTTCTCTCAGAGAGGAAAGTTGCATGGCCGCCTGCACTTAACCTCCCAAGTGCCGAGTCTCATTTTTGTCCGAGTTTCTTCCTAATATCTGATCTAGAGGATTATATCAGTCAGCCTGCTGGATGATATAACGGGCCCTAAGAGGATCATTGCTTTGGCTTTTCCACGGGCTGCTGCCCAAACCACAGGGCTTTCTCTCCACCGAGTGCAGCCAATCACCCTCGAAGAGCGACGCTGCCTCGTAAAGAGCAGAGGTGCCTCAAGGGAACGCTGTAGTGATCACGCACATGATCAATTTAGTTCTTAAATATCACAATTTTAGCTTAATGGCAGTGTTGAAACATGTCATTTGCCAAAAGCTGAAACGATTAGTCAGTGAACTAAAACAGATGAATTGTCTACTGTCTGATAATCAACCAATCGTTTCAGTGGAATATTCCGTTTCCACTTCCTCAAATGTAAAGATTTCCTGCTTTTCTTCACCCTTCATCATAGTTAATTGAATGTGTTTTAGTTCTGGAATTGCATTTGGCTTCGCTTTTTGATTCTGCACACAGATCAATGAATTGAGAAAATAATCAGTCATGAAAATGATCAATAGCGGCAGCCCTACATATGTAAATTTGCCCACGTCAATAATCCCTAGGCCTGCAACTAACGATGACTTGCATTCTCTGTTAGTCTGCAATTTATTTTCTAGATGAATTGATTCGTCATTGTCCATAAAATGTCAGATATGAGTGAAAAATGCTGATAACAGTTTCCTTCAGCCTTCCTTCATGAAACATCATTTCATGAGTGATAGTCATGAATAACTGGGCTCTTAACTGGGCTCTTTTATTGTGAAACATTCTCACGATATTGTAATGCTGATAATGTGTTAATGTTATCCATAATCATGGCTCGCCGTCCTTTTCCGATAAGTATGAATCTGTACATTTGTTGGAGGGAGTAATGCAGCCTCCCAGCAGGACGACGTCTCTCATCAGTGAGGCTGTGCCTGCTCTCTCTTCCTTCCTCGTCTGCTCAGTCGGGTGTTTCACCAACTCCCTCTTCATCACTGTCTGAGGGTGTGTGTGTGTGTGTGTGTGTGTGTGTGTTTGTGTGTGTGTCTTGTTCTCCCTCGGGTGAATTGCCACTGATGCAGTGTTGCCTGAGTGCATTTGAGCATGGCTGTATGTGTGCCAGTGGCTTCCCCCGCTCCCCCCATCTCGTCTTCGGTTGAGTCACCTCCACGCCCCCCCCCCCCCCCAGTCTTCCCACACATTGTCTATGTCTAAATGCTTTAATGAATGTCAGGTAGGAGAACGCCGTCTGCGCCATGTAGATGCAGTATCCGTGCTGATGTCGTCGGCGATCAGATGATGTGCGACGTCTTGTCTCACTTCACAACACCATAAAAGTCAAATTCTTCCCAAAAAGAGCCATGTTTTATTCAGACAGGATGAGTCACAAAACTGCCACTTCTAATCAAATAGAAGCAGTTTAGAACAATATTTTTGTCTTCTGCATGTCATGTGTATTTCACCTGGACTTTATATTCTGTCTCCAGCTTTGGACATGCATGTTTCATAGCACGCAAACTGCAAAGCACCTATCAAACTAGTATAATTCAGCTTTTCATGGCACCATCCTCTCTATGCCTCTTGCTAACCCAATCACGTTTAAGAGAGTGCTCTCTCCGAGCTAGTATTCTCCATTTCTCAGTCTGGTATCGGAATGAAAAACAGCCCGCCGTGACATTCCCTGCATCATCTCCTCCCTCTTTGAACACGCTTCCTAAAGGCAAAGTCTAGGAGCGCTTGAGCATCTCGGCACCGCTCCGGTTGTCGTTCAAGGGGACTGTATTCACCGCTCACTCAGTGTGCTGTTTCATTGAAGAGCAGCCAGCCAGTGTGTTGACTGTAGAAAGTGCTTTGAGGAAATTCAGAAGTCTGTCTGGGGGAAAAACACAATTGAATGTGATAGCCAGTCTTCCTTTATTCTGTGAGCTCTTGAACAACATCTGGGTGCTGATTTCTGGCTCAAGAGGAGGACTTCATTGAAAATGTTTATGGAGGTGAACTGTTTTTTTATCTTGCTGTAGTTACACCTGTAATGATTAATTGTTAAAGTCATTTTTCTAAGTCAAATGCCAAACTTTCCTTCCCTTTTTTCTGTGTGATCGTTAGAAAGTTCTTTCTCTTTCGTTGTTGGTAAACCTGATTTCATACAAGCATTTACAAGTGTTGAGGAATGCTACTGCATATGTGGAAAAAAAGGTGTATAAAGCCTCAGAGGGAGCTGTTTGAAATCTCATAAATTACCTCAAGTGATGTCACTTGAGTCAGTGTTAGGTGGGACTGAAAACTAGAAGAAGTGAGCTTACCAGACCTCTGTAGCCAGCTCCTTATCTCTGCTTGAGGCTAGAAGCTTGATGCTACATTGCCACATTAGCTGCTACTAGCATGACACGTCTGAATCTTGAATTGCATTGTGGGTAGTGGTTGTTTTGATGAGGAATGAAATAAAAAAAGACGATGTCTCTGCAATTGATCGTGAGTCTGACAGTGTTATGGGGCTGCAATGTGAAGCCGGCGCTCCGTGAAGTTTTGGACTTTTGGTTGTGCACAAAAAGCCATTTAATGACATCATCCTAGAAAACCGCAGTTTTGTTTTTACAGTTTTCCGATCAAGAGAATAATCCACAGATTAATCAATAATAAAAATAATCGTTAATTGAGTTATTAACAAAACCATCAAGGGGATCGGTGAAGCTGCATCAATACATTAGAATGTAGCATGTGATACAAACTCTACAGGGATCCAATTCAGCCATTAAACCAAAAATGTGTAGTTCTTATTACAAATGCCAAATAGCACGTTCTCCTCAGAGCCTCACTAACTGAGTCTCATCACAGCGAGTGTCCCATCATAATGACGTTGGGAGGCTCTCAGGAAGCAGTTTCGACTCTCACTGCTGTTAAGTCTGCTGCTGTTTGACCCTCTGGCTGCAGAAGTCCGACATCTTTTGCAAACATTTCTGCAAATGGTTTTTTGCGTAACATGTTTCTTTGTACTTTTTTCTTTTGTTTTTGTGTTTTTATTCTTATGCAACACTTTTCGCTTATGTAACTTTCATGCCGGATGTATTTTTCTGCACTCACTCGCGTCTTTGTCTTAAAAGTGCTATTATGTCAAACATTCACCCGGTTCTTGACACTGCACGGGCTCTCACAGTTGAGTCCTTCAAACTACAATTTAGATGTTCTAGGTATTACTCAAAGAGCTGAACTTTTCACCTTCTAGCTTTTACTCACACTGTTGTTGTTTCGGCTGCGGGAAGAGTCATGTATCCCTTTAAGTGTGTCATGGTACTCACAGCAGCCCCCATAGGGCAAAACAATAAATGTTGGGTCATGCCCTGGTTTGAACCAAACAGCTTTTAGTATGCGGGAGATGGGGTTTATTGCACAACACTGTTATTTTATATTTATTTTTCTCCTAATGACCTAGGGACAGCCACCAGTAAGTACACCCTCACTGTTTGAAATGTTTAGAAATCCTCATTTATCATCAGCCTCAGTTTCAGTGGGTGTCAGCATCGGGACCACTCTGCTCAGATTTCAGCGTGTTGACCGGTTTTCATGTGTATGTGTGTTTAGGTGGGGAATCAGCGTGTGGAGCTCACGCTGTCAGAGCTACAGGAGATGGCCACACGGCAGCAGCAGCAAATCGAGGCTCAGCAGCAGATGCTCGTTGCAAAGGTACGCAGAAAGAGGAAACTAGATTCTGAAAGCATCCAACTGAAAAATCCCATCCCATTCCCTCCCCTCAGGCCCCCCTCCAGAGCCACACTCCAGAGCACTGGGGAGAGGAGCAGTGATGAGAAGACCGGCTCTTTTAATAAATACATGAATAAACAGCTATAACCATAATCATATAAAAATAAGCAAAATGCCTGAACAAACATACCCTTCAGCCTTTCAGTCTGAACTGGCTCCACTGCTCACAGTTACTACTCACTGCTGTGTGTGTGTGTGTGTGTGTGTGTGTGTGTGTGTGTGTGTGTGTGTGTGTGTGTGTGTGTGTGTGTGTGTGTGTGTGTGTGTGTGTGTGTGTGTGTGTGTGTGTGTGTGTGTGTGTGTGTGTGTGTGTGTGCTGGAGCGCAGCCCTTCGTTGTCATCTCCAACTGTATCCAATTACCTCATGTTTCATTCGCATGGAAGAAAACACCGAACATCATAATGAACATAAACATCGAACATGGGCACTGTGAGTGTGTTGGTGTTATATTATAATGGTCTTTCCTTCAAAATGTGCTTCCTACTAACAAAATAGCATGCTGCAGTAATGTGGCATACGTGGACGGCTGAGCTGTTCTAGGTTAGTGCTGAGGAACAGGAGGAGGTTCAGAGAGGCTCACCACAAGCTGACAAGTCTGACATATTTAAATCTCTCTGGTCATAATATCTCAGACATCCGCTGTCTCACTTACTCCTCTACTGATTTGAAAGGTTTTATTTCAACCAGTCCCGAGTTAGCGGTGATTGTTGGAGTTTTATTT
The DNA here is from genome assembly GCF_039877785.1 of Chaetodon trifascialis. NCBI lineage: Eukaryota > Metazoa > Chordata > Actinopteri > Chaetodontiformes > Chaetodontidae > Chaetodon > Chaetodon trifascialis. The sequence goes on along the minus strand of NC_092074.1, from coordinate 13,436,675 downwards.
TGTTTTTGTCGCGTTTGAATGAAGTGTGTTTTACGAGGATAAAATGACTGTTTCTGTAAATGGAGTCTGGTGGCTTTGGCAAGAGGAGTAGAAAAACTGTTTCTGGTTAAACCAAACGGATCTTTCTCTTTAACAAAAAGGTATCTTCGTCAGGATCCTTTCCATTATGTTGTCAGTCACTCAGAACAACAATCTGAGTCTGTCAGGGGCAAAAATAAACACTTTCAGTGAATGTACTTGTAGGGAGGAATTACATGGCAGCCTGTTCGGTGACTGCTGGCTGCAGCACTCCCGCTAAATACTGGAAAAACTCCAAAAAGCGTTGTCTGCATTTGTCTCGTTATACTGGTTTGCCCTCTTATGAACATAATGTGCAAAAATGGATATTCTTATGGTTTGAACCTTGTTTTGTTTTGTTTTTTCTGGAGTGAATAATCAAAGGTCATTTTGGCGAGTTTTAACAGCCCCACCCTGTAGTCTGATCCAACAGACCGGGCAGAAGTTCAAGGCCTCAACAGGCCAAGTAAGTTCAGGAGATAATTGACTAGTGTTGAACTGCTTTCATCCAAAGAGTCCCATCATGACTTGAAACACGGGCAGACAGTTATGTAACAAATGAGATGGGAGGCAGTGTGAGTCACAGTGCTAGTATTGTCCAGTCTGTCACAACTCATAGTTCAGTCATACAGGAACCAGTGTTTACTCAAGCATGGAAATTATTCATGATTTTGAACACTAAGGATTTCTACCTTTCTCAGACCTTCTCTACTCATAAGAGACTTTATCTTGTAATGGAAGGAATACGAGTTCGTTGGCAAACCTCCACACGACCCGTCTACCGCGTCAGTCTCTGTTGCTTTTCAGCGCACTAACTAAGTCTGACCTCCGTGCTCGTGGTGTGCCGATCAGTCATGCAGGATGAAGCCCACTGTAGACCCGCAGATAGAAAAAAGTATTCATTGCCTTTGTCGTGGCGTCTGAAAAGTAGGCCCCACTCGAAGCCCTGCAGCCATTTGGAAACCCGGGCCTGTCATTTCCTATTTTAGGACCATAACTGGAGCAGTTCTCAGTTGGGTAGAGAGAGTCATCTGACCCTTTCTTGAGACTTCAGATAGTCTTGACATGGCACAGCATTTCATTTAGTGCATACAGTAGAAAGATTTAGCCTAGTTTCACGGTGTCTGCCACAGAGATATTCTGCAAGCCTTGGCATGGAGCCTTGCTGGTTTTATATCCATCGAACTGTTTTGATTTTTGACTTATAAGCATACGATAACCGTTTGTCTTTAGTATTTCCTCCCAAACTTGGAAAAAAAAAGCAGGTAGTGTTGAGACTGTCTGTGCTGTTGGATGCGGTTTGACATCATTTTCTACCTTGTGTTTGCCTGTTTCTCCACAAAATGTCAACCTCCGTCTCACTCTCTGAAGGAGCAACGTTTGCGTTACCTGAAGCAGCAGGAGCGGCGTCAGCAGCAAGCCGTTTCCGAGAGCGAGAAGCTGCAGAGGTTGAAGGATCGCGTGGAGAGCCAGGAAGCAAAGCTCAAGAAGATTCGGGCAATGAGAGGCCAGGTGGACTACAGCAAAGTCATCAATGGCAACCTGTGTATGTATACTTTCCACAATCATGCAGCCATATTTCGAAAGTTGTGTTTGCAACAAAACAGATTGAGCTAGCTTGCTAGGAGAAGTCACCCTACATGTACATTATGAATGAGCTGCTGTGATTCTTCCATTCCTCACACCCAGCGGCAGAGATCGAGCAAGTTAGCAGCTTGTTCCAAGAGAAGCAGGCAGAGCTACAGTCTGCAGTGTTGAGGGTGGAGCAGCTCAGCCTGCAATTGGAGGACCTGAGGAGGGGAAAGCTCAACGGCATACAGACTGCCCTGGGTGGCCAAGTCACCGGCGCTGCAGCCCTAGAGCTCCGTAAACTCTACCAGGAGCTTCAGGTACTGCGTAGCACAAATAAGTGCAACATGGATTGAATGCTTTTATAGCTTCCACTGTGTTTATGTTTACTGCAGCGAGGGCAGTATCTATTGTTCCAGTGAATCTGTACGTGTGTTTGCATCCGCACTTCATCCGCAGATCCGGAACAAGTTGAACCAGGAGCAAAACAGTAAGCTGCAGCAGCAGAAGGAGCTTCTTAACAAACGCAACATGGAAGTGACGCTCATGGACAAGCGCATCAGCGAGCTGCGGGAACGCCTCTACAAGAAAAAAGCTGAGGCACGTCAAAAAGAGAACCTTCCTGTAAGACTGAGAGTCGCTTAACATACCAACTCATTAAGAATCTATTTGTTGAAATGCTTCTGACAATAGTCTCCCACCTCAGGGAGAAGTCAGTCTAGACTCTCCAGGTGTGCAATGTTATGTGAAATACAAACTTCTTTTTGCTTTTCAAGTCCACCATCTTCTCATTTCTGGTGACTGAAACTCCTCATAAATTGATGAAAATATTAAAAGGAGTTCATTTCCTTTCCCTGTCAACACGTCCAGCATTTGAAATTTCTCTGTCTGTCTCCTCTTACAGCTGAACAGAGCCAACGGGCCTCCCTCTCCCCAGCCAGCTCCCGGCACTCTGGGCCGCGTCGCTGCTGTCGGACCGTACATCCAAGTCCCCGTACCGGGCCGACAGGAAGGAGGCTACACCATACCACCCGACCCACTGAAGCCTCAGACTCTCGGTGTAAATAACCAAGCCAACCAGGGCCGTGCCAAGTCAGGTTGGTTAAAGCCAATAAAATCACATTTGCAGTGCGTCTTCTTTCACAAAATGCGAGTGGCTGTAGAATACAAAAGCACTGACTTCAGGTTAAGCTTTGAGGTGAATTTCTTGTCTTTCTTTCCTCATTACAAAAGCATGGACAGTTAGTCAGAGAAGGAAAAAAAGCACGAGAAGATGATTCAGTTACAGAGCGGCTTGGATACATGTATTTCCCAGAGGCGGAAGTCTCACACCACTACACATTTAACACATCTTGCATGAAAAACTTGTGACTGTAATTCCCTCCCGGCCCACCGCTGTTACTCTTCCTACCTGACTTCTCGGTTAATTCTCCGCCTGGGCTTGATTCCTGTGATTTTTTTCCCCTTCCTCTCTAACCTTCTTCTCTCCTTGTGTTGCGTATGCTGTGATTCTCTTCCTTTTCTCTCCTCCTCTCTCATGTGTCTGTGCTGTCCTGTCTGTGTGATGTCTCTGTATCACTGGGTGTGGGGTTGGGGGCAACTCTTCCTGGGGCAGACGGTGTGCGAAAGCCTCCCGGCCCTTGGAAGGTGTCTGATTTAGACATCGTTGTGGACCCGGTAACCCCGTCCCTTCCAGAATCACACCCGGGCACCGGAGCCTCCACTGGCTCTGACGGCACGTCCCGTGAGTGCACAGTGCTGCAGAAGCAGAGGGGTGGCGCTCCCTGAACCTTCTCGACTGTAGCACAGGATCCTCAGCAAACACCTCCATAAAGCATCCTTATCTCTTAAATATCATCGCCAGTTTGATTAGTGATTAGTGGGGAATTTAAGAATATTATGGCTGTGTTCTGCCCAGTCATGCCTTGAGTCACTAAATAATGTTTTAATGCTCAAAAAAACATCTCCACCAGATAAATGAATGCGCAGCTGTGGAATCTGCGTAGGAGCTGAATGTTACTGCCTTTTCAACTTGAACAATGGCTGACTGATGGAGGCATCCTTGTTTGGCATCATTAAGCTCTCCTGGCCGTGCAGCATTGAGCCAGTTTTTGTGTTGACATTTCATCTGGAGTGTTTCCTCTGTGGATTGGCTGATGACGTCAAAGTGGTGGCGGTGCCATCTTGAAACACTTTGCTGCCATCTGCAGACATTTTACGCTCTTAATCACAGCTGACATCATGCCGCATGTGAAGAAAGTGTCACTGAAGCGCTGCTGATCCTGTGTGTGTGTGTGTTTGTACATGTCTGAGAAGGTTCAAAGAGTTGAGTACCTGTATGTCTACACATGCAAACCAGTCCATAATATTTGGGCTTTGTTGTAATTTCATAACATTCTCGGCCTGCCTAACCTAAACTTTCACACCATGTTCTCAGGCAAGCCAAGAAAATCACCTTTTAGTTGCCAAACACGAAACATGCACAAGCAAAATGAACTTGTACATGTTAAAATGTTGTCAAATTTATTTTGCAGCTGTCACTCCTGATAATCTGTAAAGACACAGAACTACTTCCTTTTAGATTTAGTTACTGCTGTTAGTATTAAACTGTCACAATTCTACAACCCCACGTTTCAGCCCCAGAAAAGTTGAGATGCTGTTAAAACATAAATAAAAACAGAATGTTGGCATTTGCAAACATTTCATGAAGTATGCCCGACCCCATGTAGTCATATCCTGATGAGGTCATTTATTATATATTGCCTTCATGCTGTTTTACATTATACTGTATACATCAAGAAGGATTAGCAGATTAACAAATTGCTTCATTTATGTTTCACACAGCGTCCAAACTTTGGTACCTTTAAAGACGCTTTAAAGGAAAGATTGGCAGCTGCTTTATTTCAAGTTACCATGGGTATTAAGTAGCACTCTGTGGCTTTATTTACCACAACTCTTGCCGTTGTTGTGTTGTGTCTTCCTTTTTCCATCCTCTCTCTTTTCACCCTGTCCTCGTTGTCTAAAGGTACATTTTTTATCACCCACGTACATTTTTAAACTCATCAGTTTAGTCTTGGAAACAAACAGCACTGACATTAGTAGCATCTTCTGCTAAATCACAGCTTAGTTGCTATTTAGCAAATGTAACTTCATTAAAACACTCCATGACTAGATAAAGTACACAGTAGCAAGATACTGATGCAGCCATGTTCATTGCAATCATTACTATGATTTGAAGGCTCAGGATTTTTGTCCTATTGATCAACAGCCAAACATTTAGTCTGCAGTGTTTTTGATACATTTTACTTTAAGAAGAAAATGCCCTCTAATACAGAAATGTTATGATGCGTCAGGCCTTTTGAGAAAGTGCATCCCTGAAAAGATAATGTAAGCTCTCTGTCTATTGCAAGAACAGCCTAGGGGAAAAGGTGTTATCCCTGTATTTTTGCCGGTGTTAAGGAAATTTCTCCATTAAGCTGTTTCTATGAAAAACCATTGGCTTTGCTTCCACGACCTGGGGCAGTGTATGTAATAGAGCTATTTGCTTGAATTTGTGATTGTTACAGAGCTGCTTTGATTATCTTTGCTTGTACGTGTGGAAAACACTGAATTCACATTGACTAAAAGGCAACAGGGATTCTGGTTGAACGTCTCTTAATGGTGTCTGGTTAATAGGAAAGGCTTCTCAAAATCCTGAACCGTCCATTAAATACCAATCCTAGGTCAAAATGGTACAGCTAAATTTGTTCTGTGTGTATAAAATGTTCCACACACTCATGTTATTGAGTCAACAATATTCTACTTGATGTGCTTAATCACTAAAAGTGATATGTTTCAAGTAGAATAAATAAGAAAATGGTACCATTTGGACCTAGCTCTGGTGGACATGCTTTGTCACCACGCTGAGTTGTTCATGAGGGTTATGCTTCTCATGCCACCTCAATCATTGGGTCTTTTTTCTCCTTTGCGTCACACTGACTGTGTCCTGTCTGTGCTCTAGCTAATGATACTGGTTGGCCTACTGTAGGCAAGACCAGCACATCTCTAAAGCCTCCTGAGAGACGAGACTCAGGGACTGATACCCAGGGCAAGAGCCCTCCCTCAGGCTCCCCCGTTGCTCCAAGTGCAGAAAAGGTTAGTCCTGTTTTGAAATGTATGATGTAATGTCACATCTGTCACATTGTTTGTGCTAGAGATAAACTGTCATGAAGTCTTGATTAAATATAAAATTAGTACAAGAATTCAGGATTTAGGCCTCTTTCTCCGGATTAAAATCCTGTTCTTAATGGTGAATGTTTGTGTGTGATCTCATGCTTCTTCACAGGTGCTAGACTCCAAAATGGCCGTGTCCTCCCCTGCCATATCCAAGCCACAGCCTCCCCCCTACGGCTCGCACCTCACCTCCGCAAGCTCTCTCAGCTCCTTGGAGCGCCGTAAGGATGCGCCTCCTCCGCGCCCACTCCCAAACCCACCAGCTCCTGCTTGGCCCCACGTCTCCCCCTCCACAGGCTCATCCTCCCAGCAGATCCAGCAGCGAATCTCAGTGCCGCCAAGCCCCACCTTCCAGCCTAATGCGCCGCTTTTCCCCCCTGGGCTGAGCGAGCGACTGGATCCTCCACCAGCTGTGGCAGTTCGCCCCTTCATCCCAGACAGAGGATCACGGCCGCAGTCGCCCCGAAAGGGCCCACCGACCATGAACTCCAGCTCCATCTATCACATGTACCTCCAGCAGGCAGCGCCAAAGAGCCAGTCACTCAAGCCTGCTGCTCTCAAAGCAGGTAAGGTCGCTTCAAAGAGATGGTCCAACATGTGAGGCCTTACTGTAAAATTCCATCAGAGAAAATGTGTTTTCGTGATTGGGTAGTCAAAATAATGTTGATGTCTTCCAGTATAATCCCACACTGTCTTTTTTGTCTATAGTATATGGGAAGCCAGTTCTCCCCCCCAGTTCGACTCCCCCCTCGCCCCTGCCTTTCATCCAGTTGGGAGGGGCCTTCCCTTTGCTCCAAGGCCAACCCAGTGGTGAGGACACTTTTGACGGAGAATTTGATGATCACGAGTGCTTCCAGCACCCAGAGCCTTCAGCGCCCCCTCCCAGCGTAGAGAACATCCCCCGACCACTCAGCCCGACAAAGCTGACACCCATGGTACACTCCCCCCTGCGCTACCAAAGTGACGCCGATCTTGAGATTCTCCGTAAAAAGCTGGCCAACGCTCCGAGACCACTCAAGAAGCGCAGCTCCATCACAGAACCAGAGGGTCCCAGCGGACCCAACATCCAGAAACTGCTCTACCAGAGATTCAACACTCTAGCAGGAGGCATAGAGGGAAATGTAGTCAGTGGATCAGCAGGTGGAAACGGTGCAGGTAATGGAACACCGTTTTATCAGCCGGCTAATCCTCCTGGATATCTGGGAGGCGACTCTGTGGCTGATACAGACAATGGCAACCTCCCCTCTGAGACGGCGCTACCTCCACCGCCAGGGGTGGAGGAGCCGGGCTCCGAGGCTCCACCTCCATCTACTGACGCCAATGACAACGAGCCACTGCCCTCGCCACCAGAAGGGCTGGGGGATCCCGCTGAAGCAGAGGGACCAGAGGGAGACGACAACAACAACAACATGGGAAGCTCTGAGGCGTCGCTGCCCAGCCCAGTGCTGGAGGTCACCACTCCAGAAGAGAGCGGCACGGCGGTCTCACAGCCGCTGGTCAGAGACACACCGACACATCGACACTTGACACAAGAGTTGCATTTTCAACAAATAAAGTTGTAACTCATGCATCCTTTCTTTATCACTACAGGAGAAGCGCACAAACCTGAAGAAGCCAAACTCTGAGCGCACTGGCCACGGCTTCAGGGTGAAGTTCAACCCTCTGGCCCTCCTGCTGGATGCCTCGTTGGAGGGAGAGTTTGACCTCGTCCAGAGGATCATCTACGAGGTATGTCCTGACAGTGTGAGTATACTCTTAATTAAATTGTATTTGCATGTAGAATACCCACTCATCCTTTCATCCGGGTCTATCTTTTGTTTTCCAGGTGGAGAATCCCAGCACGCCCAACGATGAAGGCATCACACCCCTGCACAATGCCGTGTGCGCAGGACATCACCACATAGTCAAGTTCCTGCTGGATTTTGGTGTGAACGTCAACGCTGCAGACAGTGATGGATGGTGAGATGATGACGCAAGTTTGGCTTAGCTTGATCTGCTGTTGTATCCGTCTCCATTTCTGATTATTCATGTGTGTCTTTCTGTGTTGCGTTTGCCGGGGCAGGACTCCGCTTCACTGCGCCGCCTCCTGCAACAGTGTCCATCTCTGCAAGTTGTTGGTTGAGTCGGGGGCCGCCATCTTTGCCAGCACCATTAGTGATGTGGAGACTGCTGCAGATAAATGTGAAGAAATGGAGGAGGGCTACATCCAGTGCTCACAGTTTCTATACGGTGAGAAACAAGGATTCAAAAGTAGAATATTGTCATTGTCCCTCCAGCTCAGTCAGTCCAAACTTCATCAGCTCTGGTTCTGTAAGGTAACTTGGTCGAAGGTATATTGACTGAAGAGATTTGTAATATTGACAGTCTGTTTGGGATTCTCTTATGCAGGCGTTCAGGAGAAATTGGGTGTCATGAACAAAGGGACGGTGTACGCTCTGTGGGATTATAAAGCTCAGAACCAGGACGAGCTGGCGTTCAGCGAGGGGGACGCCATCACTATCTTGCGACGACAGGACGACAGTGAGACAGAGTGGTGGTGGGCGCGACTTGAAGACAACGAGGGCTACGTGCCCCGCAACCTGCTGGGGGTAAGAACTAAATCTGTTTATCTCATCTCAGCATGATCAGGGTAGGGCTAGACAATTAATCAGTGACTGGCATGTACTCCATGACTGGTTTATTTTTCATCTCCAGTCATGGAGGATGTATTTTCAGTAAGGAGGAGAGATACATAATGCATAATGCACCAATGACGTCAGCACGTCTTTTCATCATTTCTCTTCCTTCTCTTTGCAGCTCTATCCAAGGATCAAGCCTCGTCAGCGCTCCCTGGCATAGTGTCTCACACCGCTGACCTCTGGCTAACAGCTGGACTAGTGTCAAAACCCAGAGCAGAGAACAAAAGAGCCTGGTGCTCTGTCCTCTCCCCCCGTGGCCATAACCTCCCCCGGCCTCGTGCTTCTCACTAAATCCTTTTCTCTGAAGCAGTGGGCACCAAACTCTGACACACACATTTACATCTGCACACACGTAGACACAGTGAAACACAAGCACTCCAAATGCGAAAATCTCTTAAACCACTCCATCCTGACGCCCCTCCAACACACACACACACACACACACACACACACACACACACACACACACACACACACACACACACACACACACACACACACACACACACACACACACACACACACACACACACACACACACACACCTTTCAACCCATTGCTCTGTCATTGCCCCGACTTGATTTCCCCCTGATTCAGTGTCATCTCTGTATTAGACATCGACTTGAAGAATAAAACACTAACCCTCGTCTCAGTATTTCTTGCAGTGTTCACACTTCTTCAGCCATCTCCCTTATGCATTCTATGGTGGTTCTACTGGTTTACATGGTGACTGGAAAATCATCTCCAATGGTGAGAAGTTGCTGATTTCTGTCAGTGAAATGTAATTTGAGTTATAAGACATTACCTGTGTTTTGTATTTCGCCGAGTTTGCCCCTTGCACGAAAAAACTCTAATGCAGAAAAATGTGCTCTGTGTTCAATTATGCTGTAGTCTAACCACCAAAGATGAATATAGATTTAACAATTTTAATTCTATTCCTCCAGAAGACCTTGCAGAAGTGTCGTGGAACGAGATAATCAATTGATTTGCTGCTATCAGTACTGATTAACAGCTGCCAGGAGTTGATTAATAGTCCTTCTAGATAATCTCCTGCAGCAGAAAATAGAAAATGTTGTAGGTCATCAGTATTAACGACAGAGGCCAGTCAGAACAAATCCAACTTATTAAAGCAAAGATGAAAACAGATTGACAGCTCACAAATTGTCACGAATCGCATTTCATGAACATCACTGCAAGATGTGTCTCTTCATTCAGTGTCAGAATGTGGATGCAAGACTGCTCTGGATGTGTTGCAAGAACATTAATAAACTTTAAGCTGCCTGCCAATCATAACCGAGGCTTCTGAAGATGAGATTTTGAGATGCGTCAGTGTGGATTTCTGGTAGTCTGATTAGCCCTGAAATGAACAGCTCACATGCTGCAAAAGATAAACAGTATGTTGGTTTTAGCAAAAACAAAAAGTTGCCAAATTGAGAAGCTACACATCTGTAGGGTGCGCGTAAAAAGTCACAAAGATCTGCAACCTGAGGCAGGAATTAGGATTAGGAAATAGTTTGTTTTTTAGCCTTTAATTCCTCAGCGGTGAGGCGGCGAGGATCAGCTCCACAAAGACAAAGTTCTTGATGTGATCGTGTCAGTTTTGTTTTCTTTTATATCGATTGTCATTCACATTATGTCTACCATTGTTAATTAGTCGATGCATTTACAATAACTTGGACCTCACATCAGGTATCCATTGTGACTTTCTGGCACCTGATAAGATCTTTGCTTTTGTTGAGGTTAAACTCGACAACATGACAAGAAGCAGTATCTCCACATGAAACTCCCAAATACATTCATGTATTAGTAAAGGAAACCAGACGCTGCACCTCAAAGAAAAACACTGAAATCATTACCCAGATCATCTTAAGATCTTTGTTTACCACACTAGACAAAGTTATCACTCATTTTCAATAACTTCTACTTCTTATTTTTTGATAGAAGCTGCTAAGTAAGTCTCTGGTCATCGAACGTCGCAGTTTTTTGTCTGTGACAAACTCCACTTGAAATACTTTATCTCAGGACCAACATGGTGCTGCTGACACTGTTCCACCACTAAACTAGTGAACATCTATTTTCACTCTCAGCAAACATCACCTCCATTGGAGCAGCGAACCAAACGTAAGACAGTCCAAAATTAAAAAAAAAAAAAAAAAAAAAAGTCAGCCGTGGGCTTAAATTGTTGATGGGTGAAGAGACGGTTATTGTGTCTGAAATGTAAATGTTAGCATTCAGACTTCAAATTCGCTTCAGACAATCCTGAATTTGCCCAGTTCTCTTCCTCCGGCCGTCCCTTTTCAGGTATTCACCATTCCAGCAACACAAACGTGTTACCTGTCACATTACTGAACATCTGCAGTCCATCGACTCGTTATGAACCTAGAGTGACTGAGTGTTATGCCGAGTGTGCTCGTGGCCCAGGCGTTATCATGGCTTAACCTGTACATAGTGTGAGGAGATGTGTTATATGTCTGTTTGCTGTATGGACAACTGGGCTTTCTGTATAAACGCTGTACTCACACATTCAATTCTGTAAATGTCAACAATAAAACAGAAGCTCTGGCATGACCAATGTCTTTCCGTGTCGTACCAGCAAAACAATGAAGCAGGACCAGGAATGATCTCAGGGTTTAATGAGGGGCTGTGGTAACTTGGGAAGTTATGGATATTGAGAAAGTGGTGAAAGTATGAATGTGAAGCATGGGGTCCGCTCAGTCATAGCTACCCCCCAGCAGAACCTTCACATGCAGAATTCTGCAGATACATGTCACACATGCACAGAAACACCAAAAAAATGCATGTGGAAAGGAATTATGTAGATACTCACTGATAATAATTGCTCAAAACAGCACTGAAGCACCTTAAATCCAGGCTCCCTCCATCCCAGAGCCCCCCAAACCCAAGAGCTGAGCCCAGAAGAGTCCCCTGTGTCAGCCTGGTGCTGAGGCTAACTTGCATGTCAGATTTCCCACTTCTCCTCACTTTACTTGCTTCACATTTTGCCTGTAAAATAAGCCCACAGAAATACTCGTTCAAGTGTTTCTGCTTCCCTTTTATGAATCCATTACCAGGAAACCTTCATTCCTTATACATAAATTGAAAGTAGCCATTGAGTGAATATATGGCTCTGGCCCAGATGGCTGCATCTGATATGAATCCATTCTAATCTAAGTCTTAGATGAGCCATTATTTTCCTTTCATGGTCCCATATGGCTGCCTCTCTGTTACTCTCTCTCTCTCTCTCTCTCTATGGATGCTCTCTCTGGCAACTACAACAGGGAAACAGAATAAACCGAACAAATGGTGAGAAGCAATGTGAGTTTCTTTTCCGGTATTTGCGTTGTATCTGTAACACCTTCATCACTTTCCAAAGAATACATTTCATTTATCTTTTTATGTATTATTTCAAATATTCATCCAATTACTGGACGTGTTACATGCTCTGCGCGTAAACGTCTCATGATGGGTTAGTACTTACATCAAATTACCACTAGGGTGCACTGTTGAACTGGAGTAAAGCTCTGGATGACACGCTGCAGGATTTCATGTGAATAAATATGGTGATACAGTAGATGAGGATATGTTAGTTGAGTGATTGTCTTCACAATAAATCTGATAAATTTAGGCTTTTGTCTCAGTTGTCCTCCTTCTCACCATTAAACCCATCTGCCAGCAATGATGGAAGTATTCAGATCCTTTACTTTTACTGCAGTGTAAAAATACTCTCAAAATACTTTCAAAGTCCTACTCAAGCACAAATATAAGAATGGACCCTATCTGAATATTATTATTTAGATCATATGATTGGATTGTTATGGCTGACGTATAAATGTGCAAGAAATATTCAAAATACTTTATGTACTGTTGGGTAGTTTATACATTGCATCAAATTTTGGAAACAAATCGCTTATTTTGTAGCTGACTGACAAAAACAGCTGTCAGATAAATTTAAAAAAAAAGTACATTTTACCTCAGAAATGTGGTGGAAATCCTCAAATAGAATAAAGGTAGCTAAAAGTGAGTAAATATATTCAGTTACGCTCCCCTGCTGCAACCTGTCCCACGCACTGACACCCAGCCGTTGTCCTAAGATAAAATCGTGGTTGCCGTTTTAGGATTTGTTCAGTGCAAACAAACCTGACTGTTCAAAGTCTGAAAACTTTCTGTCTTGACTTTGCCATTAATCTGTGATAAATATTACTGATTAAAGCTCAGCATCTTTAAAAAAAGGATAATAAAGACAGTAAAATGAGGGCTTGTTGACAGTTTATTGGGATACACATATTCACAAGAGAGTGAAACTGTAGAGAAGAGAAATGGCTTTTTGTCTTTCAAGCGTCTTCTCTGAGTGGATCCTCCCTGTGAGAAATGCAGAAGTAATCCTGTGTGAGTTGCTCAGCAGCTCGTTGTCATTCCAGTCACAATGGACATGAAAGTGTTTGTGGCGAAGCTGGGATTGAGCAGAAGCTGCTCCAGCATCTCTCTGCCTTTCTCTCTCGTGGCCACAGAACACATGGCTTGTCTCCACAGACGCACCAACGTCCCACCTGGTAGATGACATGATCATCATTAAAAGCTCACCCATTGAGTAAAAAGGTTATATTATGATACTTGTGTGTGTGTGTGTGTGTGTGTGTGTGTGTGTGTGTGTGTGTGTGTGTGTGTGTGTGTGTGTGTGTGTGTGTGTGTGTGTGTGTGTGTGTGTGTGTCTGTCCTACTCAGCAGTGTGTTAATGTTGGTCATCCAGGAGAAGATGGACAGTGTGTGGTTCTCCTCCTGACTCATATCGGCAATGTAAGGTGCAGTGTCGTCCTCCTGGATGAACAGGTGTGACAGAACAACAATGAGACATTTACACAGGCTGTGAAACTAGAAAATGAAATGAGTGGACTGGAAGAGTTGCAGGTACGTGCCTGTAAAATTCGGCCAGGCAGCGGAGTCATGAACATGGCAGATTTGTCCATGTTGGAATGGAAATGTGCTGCTGAAACGTACTCTGCGGAGTTCAGCCAGCTGTTGGCAAATGACACCTCTTTGGAGGAGTAGTGGCTCTGCCTGAAGGACGGGAGAAGCGGAGACGAGACACGTTAAAGGAATAGTTCAACATTCAGCAGCTGCTCCATATTTACTGTCTGCCATTCGATTCATGAGTGTGTACATTTATCCACTCATAGTGCCCTCATAAATTCTATACTGGGTCAAAAAAGAAATGTCCATGCACACTACTTTGCGCTAACAATCCCACAATGCAGTGCTCTACATTTAGATGCAAAAATTACCATTGGGCAGCCAACAGTGATGACGCGAAATGATGATGTGAGTGAGCTTTAGAGGTGCTGGTAGGCATATTTCATAGATAGACAGATAGATAGATTACCTGCTGTTGCATGCAGCAGAGGCATAAGTTGAAGCCATTTGGGCGCCCCAGTAGAGACCGAGGAGAGCGTCTTTCTTCTCATTTTCAGGGAGGGGAGACTCAACTGCAGACTTCAGACCCTTAATTAGCACATAATAGAACATTACAGAAGTATTTCAGCGATTTGCTATGCACCTCCAAACTGTTGCAGTAGAGACAGATTAAAATAGACAGACAGAAGCTGAGACATCTTGACTTCCAGACCCCCATTTTCAAAACTCTGAACCCCGAGATTATAACAAACGCTTATTCAAAAGGGTTAATATATGAAAGATTGTGGTTGATACATAAACAGTGGTTTATTGCTATATTAAAATCAGTAATGTGTATGTGGATTTGTTTGTGTGTGTAAACTGCACGTACCTGAAAGAAGGCATCCCACTTAGACATGGCTTCCGGGTAGCTAGCTGCACAGTCAGCATATGTGGTGCAATAGTCCGCTACGCCTTCAGGCACCTGCATCTGGACCTAATAATCATACCAATAATCATTACAGTCATGCTCATCAGCACCAAACCATAACAGTTAACAGGCTTCACATTTGTTAGTTTGTCAGCATGTTGTTGCACTGTGAGCATTTAGCGTGTGGATGTTAACGTTTATGCCTGTAAGTGCAGCCTCACAGGCTGCGAGCATGCCTGTCTTGTCTTTCACCCGTCTCACTTTCAGGTTGAGATGTCCAAATGCACGAGTACCTGAACGTCTGCTCCCATGAAGCCTTGTTGTGCGGCAGACAGGAAGGGCAGCACAGAGACGAAGTAGTTCTCACCTGGGGAAGAAGTGGGTTTGATAGTGCTTTATTGTTCAGAGTTCTCTTTGTATTTGTGTGTGTGTGAGAGTGTGTGTGTGTTTACTTACAGGCCCACCAACTCTGAGTAGAAATGCACGTGGGGTCTCCTGTTTGCAGGCCACAGACTGTGGCACCGGTTGGGTCAGCGAGACGACCTGCAGAATCAACACCTTGTACTTAACGCCATCGGCCTGTGTCTCAATTGTTTAGTAACTGGTGGCCTTATAATATTATAAGGTAACTGGATTCACTATAAACTTTTGCAAGGTTACAAATGTGAAGCATCTTACCTGAAGTTAGCATCCATCCGAGTTGCAGTGGCATTCCCCACATAGGACTATCTGTGGCATTTGTCCCCATGGAGCCCATAAAAGGGTCTGTAGCAGTTATCATCAGGCGGTAAAGACTCATGCGGTGAAGGAAGTGCCAGGGGTTGGGAGTCAGGATGCCATTCTGTATCGGCAGGTCAGTCACTTGTGCGGCCGTTTGCGCCCACAGGATGGGTGCGCCATTTTCTAGAATGACTGCAGAGCTGCTGAGAGACACTGCACAAGCCAAGAGGAGGCCGAGGACCGTGGGACGCAGCATGACTGAGGAGCCGGGACTGCAGAGTGAGATGGAGTCAAGAGCGCCTGCACTGGACTGAGAGTCGTCACTTAAAAGCAAGGCTTATGTGTGTCTCTGTTTACATTGATACCTTCTGACCCATACAAACAAACACTGACACACACCCACCATGTGACCCTCCGGTGGACCCTCAGTCACAGACAGATAAGATAGTGTGTGTTGATAGAGCTCAACACCGGACAGATATACAGAAACATAGAGAACTTATGTATAAAACAGCAATCAGTCGACTTAACTAGCAGACTTTCACCATGATTCAGTGGCTGACATTTAGTTTTATCACGACTGAATCAACAAATAAAGTTCAATGCTCTATCAATGGCACTTCAGATTTAATGTAAAAGTGAATAGATGAGAGCTATGTCCTGTCAGTCAACAGCGATGAATACATATCTGCAGATATAAATGGTAGTTTAGGCCAGCAGTATCTGATAGAGGTGTGCAGATTTTTATGCTCCCGCATTTAATAGACCAAGATAAGGATCTGGCATCACGTTGAACCTGGAAACTCACGGCAGGGCGAGTGCAGCCAGTTCACAATCACAAGTGCCATGTGAATTTCATCATCGTATGCTCTAGTTAACACAAACGTTTGAGCCGCGTGCAGGCAAGCTGATAGGCTTCAGTGACAGGTAATGTGGTAGTGGTAAAAGTACAATAAGTACTGTACTTAACTACAATTTTGCCATAATTGTAATTTTGTGCTACTTTATAATTCCATTCCTTCCACTCATTTCAGTGGAAAATATTGTACTTTTTACTCCACTACATTTTTATAACAGTTGTACTTTTACATAACAGAATATATGCTTGTACCAGTGTTTCCCAAGCTTTTTGAGCCACGGCACGCATTTTACATTAGAAAAATCACAAGGCACGCCACCAAACAAAAATGTCACAAAAAGTATATTTATTGAAATATAATGAAAATATAGTCTCAATTCACTTACTCAGTGTGAAACCTGGGCCTGTTTAGTTGAACACAAAGATGATATTCTTGCAGGAATTGAAGAAAGACACAAAGGAAGATTTCACCTGATTGGTGCTTTAAGCCTTAGAGCACCAATCAGGTGAAACTGAATAATCTTCCACAGCACACGTGATGATTTCTTGCACAGTGGTTGGGAAACACTGGCTTATATGATATGATGTAGTACTACCAATCTACCCAGTAGTTCATAAAATATAGAAAATTGGCTCCGTATTGAAGAACTACAACATTAAAGTGTTTCTACATGTATTTGTTAGTGATAAAAATAGAATAATGTAATATTTTCTGATAATACAACATTATAAAAGGGGTCAGTCTGTATAATGACTTGTGATACATTAAGCACATTTTGCTTCGAATTTTTACTTGTAATGGAGTATTTTTAGACTATGTCTACTCACACTGGATCAGAGTCCTTCTTCCACCGCTGCTTTTTGACTTTTTTTTTTTTTTTTTTTTTTTTTTTCAACAATCCCAACTGAAGGCATGCAGCAACTGTGATCCTGACTGGCCTTTGGTATCCAAACGAACACTGAGCAGATTTGTGTGAAAGTTTAAATAACCAAGAGTTTGCAACAGTAGCTGTGTGGTTAACCTGTCAGAACCTCGATGTGCAAACATCTGCTGGGTCTACACAGAACAGCAGATGGCCAGTAAAAACAGACCTATGCCACGCAAACATATTTTTGTTACTTTTTCAAACAACACATGAACTTGTGAATCTACGGCTTGACTGTATGGTCAGTGTGTTACATTGTGGTCAAATCTTAGTTGCACTTTCCACTCATATCTTAAGATTGTTGATTTGAAAGAGAACTTATAACAAAGCAGATGCAGAAGTCTTTAGTCATTAGATAGAATTACTGAGACCAGGAGAGTGATTCTGCTCTGAGCGAGTGATATTTGGAATGACTCATGAGTGGAACTGCTGTAAAAGCCCCCTGAGAAAGTAACTGAGGATTGTTTGTGCCCATTCTTTTTGAAAGAGCAGCACACTCATATTCTGTACTTTTAGATATATTTTTGTGTGTCAATGAGGTGTCTGTGTGCTGGCAAACCAGCTTATGTGTGTTGTGGGTGCAGGTTTGGCAAGTCTACTGCAGGTACAAAGTATAACCAAACTAACTTTGTTATTTATTAAGGACGGACAGAGCACACCTACAGACACACTGACTTAATAATACCTGAATAATTGTTTTGCTATAATGCTACAACTAATCGCTAATCATTTCTTCCTTATTACTTACTGCTATCACCAATGTATCATTATTCCATTATTAGCTTATTGTTGCTTAAAGCTTCACTATTTTTGGAATATTTTCAACCATCTAAAATAATCCTGAAGCACATTTTGGAAACTTCCCTGCTCATCTGATATCACCAGATGCACAACTTTTACAGCAGGTTTTCACACTGACATCCAAAGTTTTGCTGGAGGACAGAAACACTGTGAGATGGACATTAATTATAAATTAAGATGCCTAGAGGTCGGGCGCTTTCAACTTAGTGTTCACTAGAAGACATGAGCACACTGCATTAATGTGAACTTTGTCTTTAATGAGGGAGAGTAATGAGGAGGACGTGTTTTCACTGCACTAATAAGAGTGTGACCGCAGAACTGCAAACCCTGAGGAAGTGTCTGTAATTAGAGATTTCACTGGACTGCTCGGGTTGCTGCAAAACTAACTGTCTGCATTTGATGTTGGGAAAACTTTAATCTTCTGTTGAGATTACTCTCACACTGGGTCTTTTGAAGTTATTTTGTACTGACGTGTTAAACATGTCACCTCCCTACAATAAGATTAGTCATTAGAAAACTACTGATTGCTCAGTCTGTATATCAACAATGACACATCATGGGTTCAATATTAAAAACTGTCCTTGGGGAACCATGACCAGACAAATATGTAAAAGTCCACCCACATGCAGTAAAAGTGAAATTAACTACACTCTCTTTGAGCTGCAGCAGATGCTTGAGGCAGAGGAACTGTTTAAAGTCTCAGCTCTGCAGCACTGAGGGGAGACGCAAACGTTCATTCAACATCATTTTGTTCTGTGTCATGCATCACACAATGGTCAAATATGATCAAAATGTATGACCTTGCTTTTGTACATGCAAATATTCCACATGATCTGTTTGGAAAGAAGTTGTTTCTACTTTTTGTAGTTGCACACTAGCAATTTACCATTGTTAGTCTTTATTAACTGTTGATTTATATTTTTTACAACGTGTAAACCTGCTGAAGTTGCTTTTGATGTACAGTAGAATTAGAATTAGCATTACCATAAACATCTATACAAGTGAAATGAAAAGTACACATCAAAGGGCTAATATCCAAAAACTACAACACTGAGAAGGACCTTTTCTTCTGGAGAATTAGTGAGTCAATTTTGCTGATAACACTTACTAACTTTTACTCTTATCAAATCAACATATGGGACAAGACATAAGTAATTAAATTTCTTGTTATGATATTTCAGTTCATTTTTGTCTCATTGAGCTCTTCCTGTCACGTGGGTCAGCAGTGATTTGACATCATGTGACGGGGGAGTGGCACGAGGAGAGTCCGGAAGTACACCGCAGCTGCAAGTCACAAGAAAGGTAAAGTGAAAAGTTTTACACCACCGAGCTGAACGTTTAGGAAGAATTGACATTACAGACGAAATACCGTGATGAATATTATTTAATGATGCTGTTTCATGTTCAGGGACACGTAGATTAAAAGAGTTCGTTCTCCGTCAAACGAGAGAGAAAACTCCTCAAATGGAGCTGCGTCTTTGATTGTGACTTAATGACTTCTGCATGTTGGAGTCAACAGCGCAATAGAGTTCACGTAAAATTATAGAGTGGCCCATGAGTACGTGGTGATCATTTTGTGCATTCCTCTGGAAAACTTGTGATTTCCGCATTTATCTGGCTGGCAGTAAAGGGTCTAATACGCGTTAGCAAACAGACAAGGGAGGGTGGTTAATTAAAGTTTAATGACAACAGAAAGCACGATTCTGTGTATGATTTTAGTGAAATAAAAAGCATCAACATTACTCCCGCCCATGACAATAACAGGGCTGGGTGGCGTCGAGAGTGTCTTAGCAGATGTTATTTGCATGCCGGCGATGGTTTCAGTCCTCTGGAGGAACAGTTCAGGAAGTCTGCTTGACTGCGCTGCAGCTCACAGTCCGGGCCCAACCCTGCTGGGCTCTGTTTACAGTAAATGACAACCAATGGTCCACTCCACTAGGAAATGCATTATAAATGACATGTTAAATTAACTTTTGAGTAGACTGACTATAGACTATACTTTAGGTATACATGGAGCTGTTTTAATGGTTTGGGCCTGTGGTTTCCCTAAGTCTGTCAGACGAGCTCAAATATCCCTTCACTGACCCCAGTATCATGTTCTAGATGTGTTCATGTCAAGTTCACTTAAAGTGGATGTCACCATATAATTAGGGTTAGGGTCAAGTAAATATTATTACAATAAGTTTTCATGCAGTTGATTCTTCAGGGTTTAAGTTTAGTCAAGTTTCTGTTCGTATTTAACGAACCTAATATTAGATTAATGTTACCCCCTGGAGTATCAGAAAATGGACCTTTCAGCCATTTTTTACTTTTAGCTAATTATTTCAACAGTTTATCCATCACAATTAGTCAATTACAAACGTGTTTTCATTACATATAGCTAGCTAAATAATTATTTGTAGCATCTTTCAATTTAGCTCAACTGTTTATCCATTAGTTTTACCCAGTTAAACGGCTTTTCCCTCATATTTTAACGTTAGCTAAGCTAAGTCTCTCCCTTATGATTAGCCAACTGTAACAGCTTATTCAATAAATTTAGCTAATTATTTCACCTGTTTATCCATTGCTTTTAGCCAACTGCAATTTTATTCATTGCATTTAGCTAGCTAAATAATTATTTGTAGCATCTTTAGTCATTTTAGCTCAGTTGTTTATCCATTATTTTTAGCTAATTGTTTCAACAGTTTATCCATTAGGTTTTACAGAAGCTAAGATAACTTAATTATTAAAAGTTTTCCCTTACGATTAGCCAACTGTAACAGTTTATCCATTATATTTAGGTACTTTTTTCAATCGTCTTTGAATTCGTTGTAAACAGTTTGTTCATTGCGTTTGGCTAACCGCTATTTCAACAGTTTATCTGTTATGTTTAGCTAATTAGATATAACCTAGCTAATTATATCAACTATTGATAAATGACTTTTTATCTATCTATTTAAACCATTACCTTTAGCTAACTCAGTTAAAAAAACAGATGTTTTTGATGTTTTTTAGATGTCCATAGTGAAACCTGAAAATGTCATGTTTCCCAACTTTATTGCTTCTATGAAAGCTTAAATACTTGCAAAGCAAAGTCACTAAAATTGCAGGCGATCCCTGCAGTAAGGATGGTAATGTCTTCTCTGTCCGAGTCACGATTTAACGAAGTGGCAGACTGTGTTGTTGTGTGTCCTCACAGCTCTGCATCATGGCCTACCATGCTGGGATTCAAGAGGAGCCCAGTGCTTTGGTTAACAACATCAGCTCCAACATCCAGAAGCTGACGCTGCTGAGTAATACACACACCACACACACATGCACTCAGAAGTCCTCCTCATCAGCTGTAACACTCACTTTACACCCACTTGAATGTGAATATGTGTATGAATTGTGGCAAACATGTGGAGATGCTTCAGTCCAGATTAACAATGCCTTTCCTCCTCACCAGCCTCTGAGCTGCAGAGGGCAGTGTCTCTGCTGGGAACAGAGCAGGACAGCAGCCAGCTACGACAGACGCTGTGAGTGATGGGGCTTTGGTGGGGTTTGTATAGCTGCTATTATGGTAACATCATAGTAGAAACACAGGTGGAGTAATGTTTAGACTGTTGAACCATGCCTGTCTGAAAGCTGTTCCAGACAACTTTGATCAGTCATGAAAAACGATACTGGGCTGATACTGATACTGCATTTTATATGTGATACAGCCAAATGCTGCAATTTGCAACTCAACACACTTTTTTTTATATAACCTGGCTCTCTACCACTGCTCCTCTCAGCAGTCTGTTTTCTTAATGTCTGGCCAGTGTTTCTCTACTTTCACAAAATATGAAAATATTTGTCTTCGGTCACCAGGCAACAGAAACAGCAGCAAGGCAACCAGCTAGCTAAGGAGACTGACAGACTGATGAAGGCATTCAGTGCACTTCCTGTCAGCCCTGATCAGGTACACACCTTTTCGTTTCTTTCCTCCTTGTTGCAGCCCTGATTCCAAAAGTTGGGACACTGTGTTTACTGTTCAAACCTGTGACATGTTTCAAAAAAGGTGGGACAGGGTCATGTTTACCACTCTGTTACATCACCTTTTCTCTCAGCAGCACTCAGTAAGTGTTTGAGAACTGACAGCGCTAATTGTTGAAGTTTTAAATTCTTTCCCGTTCTTGCTTGATATACGACTACAGTTGCTCAACTCTTCGGGGTCTCCGTTGTCGTACTGTGCTCTTCATAATGCACCACACATTTTCAGTGGGAGACAGGTCTGGACATCTAGTATGTGCTGAAAATGGCTTGGTATTGTCTTGCTGAAATAAGCAGGTGGATGGATGGCAGCATTTGTTGCTCCAAAACCTGTATCACCCTTCAGCGTTATGACTGATGTGCAAGTTACCCGCACCATGGGCACTAATTCAGCCTCATACCATTGTAGATGTTGGATTTTGAACTTTGCGTCCTGTTCCTCTTTAGCACAGAGGGTGCTACTTCCATATTTTCCAACAACAAACTGAAATGTGGACTCGTCAGACCACAGCACACTTTTCCACTTTGTGTCAGTCCATCTTAGATGAGTTGGCAGCGTTCGTTTCGGGATGTTGTGCTTATATGACTTTCACTTTGCGTGGTAGAGTCTTAACTTTTGTTTTGTAACTTCTGCATTTAGAGACGCAGTGACCAGCTGCTTTTCGACAAGTTTTTCAAAGTGTTCCTGAGCCCATGTAGTGATATCCTTTATATGATCTTGCCAGTTTTTAGTGCAGTGCCACCTGAGAGATGTTGGCCTTGCCCCTTTCGTTAAGAGACTTCGCCAGATTCTCTGAATCTTTTGATGAAATTATGGATTTCAGATGGTGAAATCCCTAAATTCTGACCCTTCACTAAACGTCAAACCATAGCTTGGTTACTGTAACTAGGTACCAGCAGGCCTGTCAAGCTTGGCATTTCTCTTAATGTTGACACAGCGTGCAAGAGGTTGAGTCTCAAAAACGCAAATGTGTGAGGAATGGGTTAAGTGTCCCGACTTTTTGTGAATCAGGCTTGTAATATCACTCTGGTTTGATACCACACTTTTTTGTGGGCTTTCTGTTAACATTTTCATTGTGTGTGTGTGTTTTAGCGGCAGAGAAAGATACAGCGAGAGCGTCTGTTGAATGATTTCTCCGCCGCTCTGAACAGCTTCCAAAAGATCCAGCGGCAGGCGGCCGACAAAGAGAGAGAGTTTGTGGCCAGAGTGAGAGCCAGCTCCAGGGTGTCGGTGAGTAACCTGCGGTGCCTGCTAGGTCACAAGGTCGAGGTGCAGACCAGTGAAATAGAAAGTGATTAAATAATACTTTAGCGGGTGACCGATAATCTGCATATCGGTGAAAAATCACATTTCAGTCTCACATTTTTTTTTAACGTTGCTTTAAGCTTAGTCAATCAAAAGTGGCTCTAACATGAAAGAAGTAGATTTAAGTAAGAAGCAGTCGAAAGCAACGTTCAGCAAAGCAAAATATTTAGGATATTCCACCAAAACTGATGACCGCTAAGTTTGGAAAAACAGTAAGGAGAGCAGAGCCCTCAGGGTCAGATCAAACAAACATCACAACAACCATGAAAGCACGTAAACATCCTAAATAAAGCTTAAAGGTTTTATGCATTTCAATATCATCAGTAGCTTGATAAGTGGGGACAGACATATCAAAGAGGGTGGGTTGTGTGCGCTTCCAACATTTTAACATTTTGACCTTCAAACTGCCCATCAGACACACTTCCATGCAAACACAAAGGAGAAAATATATGCACTCATTAAATAACAGCTTCACCTACAAACAGGATATGACATAATACAAAAGTACATGAACACATGGTCCCCCTGATCCTCTCATTAACAACCCAGAAACCATCAAGCAGGCATATTTAGATTTTAGTAAATATGTAAGAAAGAAAAAAGAGCCAACGCTGTCACCAAGGCTAGCTGACTCACACCTGTGAGGCGATGCAGAGGTAAGCAACATCCCCCACAGCAGCCAACCAACTCCATATCTTATCCAGAGCTTATCTTACTTTATGACAGATGTATCAGTAAAAAGAAACCAGGTATAGGCTGCATTTGTAAACATATCTGACCCATATTATAGTTGCTGGTTACTTGTTGGTTCCTTTACTTAAGTTGTGTATTCATATCTATCTGAAGGGAGAGTTTACAGGAGATGTAGCTCTCACGTTACGGTGCCGCAGACAGCGGCTTTTATTGTGACTGTTTTAGACACAGATTCCCTCAGGAGAGCACAGCGGCTTGGCAACGCTGTCCCTGCACCGCTTATCTCAGCGCACAGAAAAGTATCTGTATCTGCTGCGTTCATGCCGATAAGAAGGGACAGTTCCTTACTGCTTTAAATGGTTGGTAACATAACAAACATATCTTGGTTGGGGAACTGAAAGCTACAGGTTTTTATTTGCTCTAAGTCACTGCTTTTTGGCACTGAGCTGTGCTGCTGATTCTATTTATATTTAATGATGTGTTACAGTCCTGCTGAATCATTGCTTCACCTGTAGTCATAGTCAAGAACTCTACAGTGTATTTTAAGTAACACACAAGCACAGTATGTTTATCTTAATCTCTTAATTTCCCTTTAACAGGGAGGACAGCCTGAAGACAGCTTTGCAAATGTGTCTCCTTTCCCTAAGTAGGTCCACTTCTTCTTATTATTATCATTTATGTTATTACCACTACTATTATTATTTCATCTACATTTGTTCCCGCAGTGATTCGCAGGTGCAGGCTCAGACTGAGGCCATAACTGAAGATGACCTGAGGCTGATCCAGGAGAGGGAGTCGGCCATCAGGCAGTTGGAGGTAGAATCAAATATCTGTGTTTCCGTGTTCACCGTGAAGTGTTGGCCATGAGCGCCCCTTTCACACGACACATCTCTCCTTGTGTTGTTCGACTCAGTCTGACATCACAGACATCAATGACATCTTCAAGGACCTGGGGATGATGGTCCACGAGCAGGGGGACATGATAGGTGAGCTTTTCGATTACCACATGGCTACATAAGTCTGCAGAAAGAAGAAAACCGCAGTAGCTCCTGAATGAGTCACAGTGAAACCACATTTTTAGTTTGATATAATTTTCCTTTGAATCAGAATATTTAAGGGCAGCGTTTCTCAGATGTTTATATTGAGTAGGTCAAAGTTTGGGGAAATATGCCCTTGCTCTTTCTTACCAGGAGTTAGATGAGAAGTTTGACAGCACTCTATTGTCTGTACAGTAAATATGAAGCTACAGCCAGCAGCTAGTTAGCTTAGTTTAGCACTCAGACTGGAAACACACCAGCTTGGCTCTGTCCAAAAAACAAAGAAGATGCAACATATGAATTTGGAGGTGCTGGGAGTCAGATGTTAGGATCTTTGTACAGAGCCAGGGGACATGTTAACCTGTTTCCAGCTTTTACGCTACGCTAAGATAAACTAACCTCGCTGTGCTTTACGGGCAGATCTGAGAGTGGTATTGATTTTCTCAGGATAACTAACAAGAAATAAGTAAACAGATGTGTAGATGTTGTCCTCTGTGCTGTCCTTATCCGGAACCTGAGTGCAGGTTTGTTGATTTGTGTCACATGTGCTCCGCCCGTCTTTGCCCCTGTTGCGTGTTCACTGTATGTGCTTTCTGTCCTGCAGACAGTATAGAAGCCAACGTGGAGAACGCTGATATGAATGTCACGAGAGCCACACAGCAGCTGTCACGTGCTGCAGACTACCAGGTAAAACTCGACAGGACGGAGGAGAAAGAGAGGAGAGGCATTCATGTATAAATGTTAGACAAGTTAGCTTGTAAGTAGTGGACCAGTGAAGAAATCTAAGCAAGACTGGCTGCTCAAGGGGTCTCTGAAGCAGCAGTATGTGCGCACATATGACTCCTCCACCTCCTGCACAAGGACCTTTCTTGTGTAACAAAGGTCTTAGTCAGTTCGTTTTGGCACGTCAGACGTAGAGAGAGAGGCGTAAAGCTGAAAATAAAAGAAAAAGCTTAGTCACAAGGTGATCTGAGCTGTGAGTCACGTCAACCAGTGAATAAATCTGTTAAAATTCAGATTATATCTTCCACTTGTTTCTTACACACAACCTCTCTGTGCTTCTCCCGCCTCAGCGGAGCCACCGGAAGAAGATATGCATCCTGGTGATAGTGTTGGCCGTAGCTGCTGTTGTTATTGGACTCATCATCTGGGGTGCTGTCAAATCATGAGAGCTTCTTCCTCCTCTCCTCCACCTCTCCTGTTTAGTCATCAGCCTGGACAAAGGATGCAGTGTATGTCAGGCCTCGTGGACAGGACCGAACACTCCATCACTGTGAAAACCAAACTAGCGCTGGTAGCTGTGTTGTTAAAATCAGCTTTAATTGAACTATTAGTGTTTGAATTGGGCATGAGTGTCAGAGGAAACACAGGTGGAGCGTCGCTGCGTTCAGTGGCAGCCATGTTTGCTCCACCGTCTCTGAATGTTAAATGAAATCACAGTACAATCCTTCCAGCGGGCAAGCAGGGATTAACCTTCAAAATGTCGCACTGCTGCCGCTGCTTTCTTTTATCAGGTTAGATATGAAAAGCCCACACGCTAAAACTTTCACTGCAGCTAATCTACGAATCAAGTGCACTTTGTAAATTTGGAAAGAAACAAAAGTCAGGTCCGTGGTACCTTGTAGCCGAACTGCATTCAGCTCATTGAAATGCAGCTACAGCATCCTCTTTTTTATCTATTATCTCCTGTATTTTTAGTTTTAATTAATTCAAATTAATAGTTAATTTCTATTAAAAATTTCTGTATTTTAGTGATTAGTCAAGACATACTGTACATAGTCATCCTAAGGCTTGTGGTTAGGACGGTATTTTGCACTCCACTTTTAGTCAATCATTCCAAGCAATAAGGAGAAGGTTTTGTTGCTACTGTATGTCAATGCTGTGTTGACCTCAGCGAGACAAATTGTTTTAAATTTGACTGCTTAGACAGATTGCATGGACATCAAAAATCTAAGAACCTGTCTCACCAGAGATGGTGAAGGCCATGTCATGTCAGGTGATAGCTGGACTTGTGTGTTGTGGTTTGTTTTAATCTACAGTACTTAGCTTCATGTAAAGGCCCTGCTCACCACACAGGCTGAGGTGACATGTTGAAGGTGGCCTGACAACCCCGCAGTCTTTATATCCCTAGCATGAAGAAACCAAACTTGTGGTAATCCAAAGTAAAGTAAGTTAAAGCAAACACTAAAAGCTGTTTGACCCAAAATGATGATCACTTGTATATTTTTAATGTTGAGATTAAGCTGTCTACAGTGTGCCGAATAAATTACTTGAATGTTCTGGACCTGAAATGTGAAGAGTGATTTGTGGGAGAAGTTTGCTTTCAGGCTTTTCTGGGGGTTAAGTTTAGTAAAGTTTAGTTTATAAAGACTTTTTTGAAGATGTAGTTACTATTTTGAATTCCCACTCTCTGTTGGAAGTTTTTCCAACATTCAAGTCTGAGTATTTGTACATGACTACATCATTCTGCAGTAAAAATACAGTATATTAAATTTGTTTTTGTTAGACAATCCCACACACTGCTTCTTTGAGTTAAACCTACTTTACAGTTTTCCTCGAATCATGATATAGCCTCTGTAGAAACAGATAGTTTATTTACTCTTGATCAAGACAACTCAGCTATATCCGTACAACTCTGCATGTGTGCTCAGATGACTTTTCCTGCGACATACAAGGAGGGACAAAATGGTTCACTGGGTGAACTTTGCTGCATAATAGAAAATCCGAGCTCAATGTGATGATACTTTGCGTGATGTTGGCAACAGCTGCATTTAAGACAGTCATCAGTTGTATGTGCCTGTGTTGCAAGAGCTTGTTCCTGTTTCCTGAAAGCATTTACGCAGCATTTTCTGCACATGAGGACAGCCTGTGTTCTCAAGACTAAGAGTGAACCTTAGCTAAAGCTAACTGCAGCCGAGTGAAGGCCTCAGTGATTGTTGGAGCTGAGCTAAACGTGGCAACGTATCATCTGTATAAAAATGAAAATCTATGTTTTCCTTAGAAAAAACGAAAGAGGACCAACAACAGATCACTGTGGTACTCCTTTTGTTTAAAAAAAAAAAAGAGTCTGAAAAGAGTTTAAACCAGAGTACCCGTCATCTCCTTGTTTACAGCTTAGAGTGAAGAAATTCATTCTTATGCAGCCGTGAGAGGATGAGATCAAAGAGCAGACAGGAGTTAGCTTGTGTGTGTCAGAACAGACGGTGTTAGAGTTGGAATTGGATGTGGAAGTAACGGCCTGCCGTGACGCAGAAGGCAAAAGTTTCCTTGGCAGAGTGGGAGATGAGGAGGATTTGGGCACAGTGTTGTAAATGCATCACTCGGGCAGAGAACAGGTTGAATTGGGCGTCAGTGGGACAGGGAGTATTTTGGGCTGGTTACGCACACAGAAAGTAGCAGGCTGCTGCAAAGAGCTGAGCAGGATTTTCCTTCCAAACACAAATGTCACAGCTGAGGAAGATGAGGAAAGTTTGAGTGGGAGTGGGGGGTGTTTGGTTTGAGGTGGACAGACACACAGGCCCTTATTTTCTATTGTTTTTCCACACATATCCTCTCACAGATTTGACTGCTTTGTTGCAGATAAACTGGAAGAATAACTCATGTGGGTTAACACTGACCTCACTGCAGTCGGGTGTTTTAGGTGCATCATTAGAAAAAGGTTTGGAGGAAGTAACAACTTGTTATTAGTTTTTCTTTCCATTAGGTAGTAGCTCCTCTGTAATTCATTTGTTTATTTCTATTTA
This sequence comes from Chaetodon trifascialis, assembly GCF_039877785.1. Taxonomy (NCBI): domain Eukaryota; kingdom Metazoa; phylum Chordata; class Actinopteri; order Chaetodontiformes; family Chaetodontidae; genus Chaetodon; species Chaetodon trifascialis. Next base: position 13,408,263 of record NC_092074.1, on the reverse strand, counting down.
TTAATTATCATTTTTTGTGAAGAACTCTCAATACTCTCCTGATCGCATCATATACTTCCTTAATCTGTCTTTGCATCAGATCACAGTAAGTATTATTAGTGTTGCCAGCAGGGGGCAGTGCTGGACTTCTTACCCCAGCCCTCAGAATGTGGAGATCCACAACTTGTGTGTATGTAATATGTTAATGTCTGGTATTTGCATTACTGTAGGGACAGTTATACAATAGCCTCACAGTACACTGCCATTGCTCACTATTATGAACTGTACAAACACGCAAGGGGTAAACTTGTTATTAGAATAATACATCTTGTATCATACAGTGTTAGAATAAAACCAAGCTCAGTTAAACTTGATTAGACCTTTATGACAGTCAGCGGGGGCTTTGATCTCTCTCGAGTGAGATTTTTCTGGTCGGATCCATGTTAATGAGCTTAGATCAAAGTCCAGACTGTCCTTCAAAGTGGCTGCTTAGATTCAAGCCTCATCACAGAGAAGTGTCCTCGGGCGAGACAATGAATCCCTGCTTTGCTCTGGGGTGCAGATCAGCTAATAATAATTAACACATACAGCAGTAATAGTGGCTCTAATATAGAGTAGTGCATAGTTTTATGTTTGTTTGTTTTTTCAGCTGAAATTGTGTTAGCATTAGCCTTGTTCCTATCATAACTGAATCCTATTTTTAACTCTCCCCTCCTCTCCCTCACTCCACTCTCATTTTTCCTCCTCTCCCCTCAGCTCCTGTCCTTTCCTCTCCATTTCAGCCCATCTACAGTGCTGTACCTATGCAGATGCCCCAAAGCTAAAGCAGGACGTCGGCTCTCTTTCAGGACAATCATGCTAATAGAAACTCTATTTACCTTGGGGTCATGATTCAGCATGTGTCTGGAAGGGTTACTAAAACTTGAATAGGGACATAATTTCAATGCGCATTATCCTGAGTACTGTCATGTAATATGAGTGTTGATAAGTCAGCTGTTTATATACAGATATTTTTGATTGTGTGCATTGAGAATCACGCTTGTATCAAGATTTAATCAAATTTAAAATACAACAGATAATCATCAACTCTGAGAATTAGTACAGAAATTACACCATAGTTAATTTGATATATTTCACATTTTAGCATTCGCTGCAGAGCCATAGTTTCTATGAGTGAAAAAGCAAAAAAAGTCTGTTTAAAGGACTCTGTGTTGTTGATATCTTCAAAACTTACCTGTACCTGAGCATCCCAGTCCCCATCCGCCATTCCGGACTTGTAATCCTCAGGTCTGGTCCAGAGCCCCAGAGGGCAGCATTCCTCCCAGCAGCCCAGGAATGTAAACTTTACTTTGGAGTCCAGCTCCGGTCCAGCACGAGGAATGCAGAGAGTTTGCCGTTAAAATGTCCTCGTTGAGGTGTACTCTAACTGAAAAGGAATATTTAGGGGGGAAAAGTCATAAATAAAGATGTGGGAGAGCTGGCACTGGTGGGATGACAACTGGCACTAGAAGAGAAAAACATGCTGGTGGGTAAGGGGGTTTAGATTTAGAGGCTTCTGTGTACTCTGGTAAATATTGATGTTTTTCTGAAGAGGAAGTAGCTCTCAGGTATGTGACAGGATGTTCCACAGTGAGAGGAAACCGCTGCACTCACCTGCCGTTTCAAAGTTAAAATCCTACGTTTGCATACTGAAGAAACCCTCAATACACCTGTGCAGAACTGCTTGCTCCCTCTGCACTGAAAGACAAATAACTAACATCAAGTAAGCGCAGATGCTGCATAGTGGTAAATGCCAAAAAAACTTCAGTAACTAGCAACCATGTGATTATATGTCAGTCAACAGCATACATCATGCTCATATTTACCGAAGTGGACCCCAAAGGGACAAGAAAGTCAACATATCTATGAATGATACACTCAGTCAACACGGCTTTACAGTAGCGTCCATAACCTGCGTCCCATATCACATTAGCAAAGAGGACAAATTTAATTGTCTTTACTAGTGGGCTTGAGTGGGAATTGTTCTCTTTCCAGCCTGAATTCCTGCTCATGACATCTAAAAGTGTGTCACCACAAATCTGAGTTTGTCAGTTCTGATAAAGTGTTTTTAAAGCTGCACTAATCAATGTTTTTATAGTGGATCAAATGAGCAATGAACTGCAGTTCCCATCAGCCCCATGGAACTTCTTAGCCTTTGAATTTGGACTAAAACAGCTAAAAGTAGCATGAATTTTGGACTTGTGTTCTCCAAGGGCCACAAACGCAACTTCTAACCAATGCTAATGGCCTGTCTCCGCTAAATGCTGCCTTTAAATGGAAGGATCATGTCAGTGTTGTGTTTACAACTTATTGCATTGCCACTTTGGGGCAACAAGTTGTTTTGCAGGTTTCCGTCTCCTTCAGTCATCTGGAAGATAATAAGGAAAGTCTTGCAGTCTTTGACCCACTCATCCCTGTCTGCTAGCCTGCAGTTTCTCAAGCTAGTACTGGATTTCAGGGTGAAAAACACCTCCCAGTTTGCGTTTCAAATAAGGGCCTACCGTTCCTCCAGTATTCTGCTTACAGGCTCCTACAGTAACTCCTTCCTGAAACTATGTTTTCTTTTATAGTTTAGCCTTGTGGTTTCACTGTTGACATGAAAACAGAGAATTGCATCTTAGCTGTGAGCTGGCTGATACTGGAGGGTGATTTGTGTTAACAATTTCCTGGATTCCTAGTTTCCCATCCTGCAGACATCTCTGATTACAGCACAAATTGATTTATTACTTTGTAACAAAGGAGAAAGTAAAGGCATCTTTCATCAGCCTCCACCTCAAATATTTCTTGCTACATCTTGCGTGAGCAAGTTAAATACCATCCTGGTTTGCTCACCTCAAATCATCTCCTATATGTGCAGTAGACTGTTTGTACAGAGGAATGTAACCAGGAGGAAAAATGCAGGAAGACAAACTATGGTGACCTTGTGTAACGCAACAGACGTCATAACCTCCAGCCGCCACGCCGTTGGTGGGAATGAAGAATGAAGGATGGAAGTAGGGATGGAGGAAGGCATGGAGGTAATTGAGGAATGGATGTGTGTCTCCTAGGTGGCCATGTTGTTGCTCTGGTAGGATGTGGGCACTGGTCAGACCACACACACGTACACACAAACAGAGACACACATACGCGCACCAGTAGCAAGGCCACGCCAAGCTTCAGCTGTAGTTATTGTTATGCAGTGGTGAGGATTTAACTCTGGGCCTTCACCATGGTGGGACCATAGGAATTAGAGTCTGGTTTGTGCACTGGTAGGTATTTGATTCTCGGTTTCTATAATGGTGGTAATAAATTGTGGGTGTTTGTCATGGTGGGACTGGAGGAATTTGGCTCTGGGATAGAAGTTCCTGCTGAACAGTTACACTTGGAGGATCTGGATGAAGCAGGAAAAACATGCCAGCAGAGTAAGCTAGATGGTTTCCCATCCAAACTGCATATTTTAGGTAATTAGGGAACCAAATCTACAGTACATCATTTTCTATGTTTGTTGTTCTTCCATGGTGATGGCTACGTGCAGTTTTCAGCTTGTTAGACTATTTAGACTGATGGTAGACTATGAAATGTGATGGAATAAGCAGAGAATAAGGTAACTTAGAGGACAGAAGACATGTCCTGATGTCCATTTAAAAACACAAATAAACAAAGAACAAAAGACACTCAAGATAGATACTGCTGGAGCATCATTAGCTGTGTTGTTCAAACCTCTCAAATCTTGGTTTTAATTGTTTGCATTTGTCTATAACATTATATATTCATGACTACATAATCAACACTCAAAGCTCTAAGTTAAACTTTGCAATAAAACATTCTTATTATCATTCATTAAGAATTTAACACTCACCAGGACTGCATGAGTGTGGTTTGACCAGATTTGATTAACAGCAATGGAAACAACCTCACGACTGTCAGCACATTTCGAGTCCAATCCTGAGTGATGCACAGAAATACACGACCCCACCTGTGAGAAATGCAAGAACAAAGACATATCAAATCAAATGACTTCAAATGTCAAGTCAAATATCGCTTTGGTTACAGTATTATAATAAAGACTGTTATCTGTGTCAGCACTGCAGACTTCGCTGAATGATATATTCATCAAAAAATCATGCTCGTTGATTTTAAAGATACGTGGTCTTTGTTTGCACAAAGGAGGATTTGAAGTTGAGATTTTAAACACTTGAAATAGCTTATTTGTAAGTTATTTACCTCATTGCCGTCGACTTACTGGACAACAGCACACAGGCAGGAATGCGTACCCATTATTTACAGATCCTGGTCCTGAACCCTGCGTGAATGATACCAGTTAATCAACTGCATTGAAAGGCCTTTGACGTCAGAGGTGGACAAAGCTAACAGAGCAGGAGGTGTGAAGAGTGTGTGCGTGGGTGTGTTTGAGTGGGCAGGTGGGGCTGCAGAGGTCAAAGGTTAAGAGGGGTTGATGGGTGGGGCAGTGGTGGTGGTCAGGCAAAAGCTGCTCAGCAAACACAGCTTGCTGTCAACACCAGATATATGGAGAGCCACAAGTGTGAGAGACAGAGGAAGGACAAGTGTGTGAGACAGAGAGGTGGAGAGAGAACTCACGAGAGGGAAAGACTGGAGGAGGGAGGCCCTTGGTTTACTCACGGTGTTGTGATATGTTCGTCATGTTTCCACAACGGCGGATTCTCAGACCGCTTGTTTCCATTTCACTGTCTGGTATTTACATCCAGCTGTCAAGATGTAGCTGAGTTATTACATCTGATAGAAGTAAGCAGACAAGATGAGATGAAGTGCACAGATTAGATGCACTTCTCACAAATGAGACAAGAAAAAGAGATAACAAGAAGTTAAAAGGCAAAAATGTAAGAGAGGAGCTTATATTATGTTACATTTTATGATGATGTGATGACAGATGAGATAAGATGACGAGATCAACCACTGCTACTACGAATGAGATGTGGAAAGTGACAAGATGAGAAGAAATAAGGTTAAATGAGATAAAGACAAGATGACCTTCACTGATGACATGAGGAAATAGCTGGCGATGGCAGATGTGAGAATGGACGACTTAAATGAAATTAACTGTATTCATGAGATGAGATGAGATGAGATGAGATGAGATGAGATGAGATGAGATGAGATAAACTTTGCGATGAAACAGGTGAAATGAGATGGTGACATTTAAGAGTAAGGTAAAAAAGCTAAAAATTTAATGTGAACTTTACTGAGGAGGCAAATGAGGTGATATACACATTATTGATAAGATGTAATGAGATGAGATGGGATGAACTTTCCTGATTTGAAGAAAAGATCTGTGATGAAATGAGAAACGATAAGATAAGATTGGGTTAGCTAACACCAAATTAACTTCACTGATGAGATCAAATGAAGAGAGACAATACCACAAGAGACTAAATGAGATGAGATCGTCCTCATTAAGGCAGCGACAGGCTTTGACAACTAGATTAATTGATGCAGTTTTGTGAAACTTTGCTTATTTTTCTTTAGATTTTCTCTGTGGGCTCAGGCAGCATCTTCTCAACCAAAGATAAACAACAGGCTAAACAGGCTCGGGTAGGACTTCAGCAAACTCCATCCTCCTGTTTCTGTTCTGTGACCGGTTCAATCCGACCCTCAAAGCACAAATCTGCCACCACATCAGACGTTTTCTTTTTAGCTCTCAGCATAGACTTTTGCTTTTTGCCTTAATTTATCCTGGGAATATTTGCCAAGCACACATACTCTCTCATCAACACCCTGCTTCACACGTACAAAGTTACACACATTCATACCTGGCAGCTGCCCAGCGCAACCACAGTCTTCTAGTGTTGGTCCACTGGGCAGCTCCACCAGAGCAATTTGGATGTTAAGAAATTTGCTCAAGGACATTTTTATGGTATTTCTTGGCAAATCGGGAATCCAAAATCTCAATCTTCTTGTCAGACCACTTGTCTAAACATTAGGCCTGTGCATATTGGAACTAGACCCTTCATGTAATGAAAGACATGGTCTTATGGTCCCTATCCAGTGTTTCAAAGCAGCTGAAACAAAACACAATGACATTCTTAATTATCAGTTTACTTATCATTCATCTACACACTTTTATCCTCATGTTTCCCTTTAATTGGATTCTGCGAAGAAATAAGACCAAGACGGTCATGTTAGGCTCTGTGAGACACAGCACTGAGCTAAATGCTGACATCAGCATGTTGAATTGCCACAGTGACAATGCTAACATGCTGATGTTCAAAAACCATACTGTTTAACATGTTCACCTTCTTATTTTAGTGTGTTAGCGTGCTAACATTTGTTAGTTAGCCTAGAATTAAACATAATGTACAGCAGAGACGGATGCTTTGACCTGATGATGGACTTGGGTGAAAAGTTAAGAGATCAGTCAAAAGTTTCACTCACAAACGTTTGCCTCATGGTGGTGGAAAGGTCAGGGGGTCACCAATATCATCTGAATTTGTGGTGTGAATGCCTGGATGCCTGTACAAAATTTAACAGCAGTCAATGCAACAGTTGCTGAGACATTTCTGTTTGAATCAGAGTGGTGGACCAGTTGACAGACTGAAGCACCTTTCACACATGCATTGCAACCCTGAACTAATCTATGAGAAAGCGGCTTGACATTGCCCTAAAGCCACAGATGAACCATGTAACAGCTCATCAACTGTGATTTCAGTCCATTTTCTTCATGAAGTCGGCACATTGTCTAAACTGACATTTGTCTTTTGGCAGAATTGATATTATGTAATTACAAAATCAAGTGCCAGACAGCACGGATGGTCATCCTCAGCGCTTCAACTGTGCCTCACTGTTCCAGGCAAACGGCTCAGCGCTCACCTCTTCATAAGAGCCCTCCCTTCATGAGGCAACACGTCGCTCTGCTCAGACCAGTCTGAACTGCCTCTTGCTAGGACACGGCCGCTCCGGCATCAAACGATATTTTTAATCAAGTGGTCAAAAGCTATTGCACAAACATTCTAAAGTAGCTTAGGTCAACAGTGTCCCAGAGCCTGTTCTGTTAGCAGGAATGCTCCTGTACGCCGCGAACAGGCCTCTCTTTGTGCTTCAGTCCAGCAGCCTCACGCCACACCGCACCGCTCTGGAATCCTGTTTGTTTTCTTTCAAATTTCTCAACCTAGTTCACTCCAATGTAGAAGCACAGTGTACCGTGTGTGTGTATGTGTGTGTGTGTGTGTGTGTGTGTGCGTGTGTGTGCATGCTGTGCTTTAAGGTGTGCACTAAGTGTGCATCTGTGTTTGTATCCATGCAGCAACAGTATGGCTCATTGAGCATGTGCTCATTTTAAGCCAGTGCCAAAGTTCACAAGCTTTAAAGTGGAACATACTGGAGGGTTAAAAAATTATAAACTTTGAGCCTGTGTAAATGCAGCCAGCCCCAGTGTAGGTTGTTAATGTGAAGAGTAACAGATAGATGCCTATTGGACCAAACTCTGCTTTCTGTAGCCAACAGGCCTGGTTTTTAATTCACATTCATCAGTGCAGGATTTTCTTTAGCAGAGTTTGCTCTGGTATTTTAATAAGTGTCTGATTGAAATACCAGGACTCCTCAAGACTTGTACATGTTGAACTTCCTCTACGTTCAGGGACAAGACAAAACGTTGACCTTGAATTTGTTTTTATGCATTTCTGCACTCGCCTGCACTCACTTCTAGTCAATCCACTTATCTAACCAGCGATCTGCTGTTATCCACAGCAAAGAGGGTTTGTTAATGCCGTACGTGCTGACTGGACAAACACCTCAGGCCTTCCCTCTCATAACTTTTAGTCCTCCTCCCCCTTTTTCCTCATTTCTACTGCTGGCTGACCAAACCAGAGGAATTCATTATCCTGGAAACTTTTTGCAGAACAGAGTGAGCCAAGCAGCACAAGGCTATTCTCCTTCCCCAGCCTTCCTGACAATGAAACCTTGGCTTACATTCAGCCTATTATTACTGCTACTGACAACCACTGTTCATTTGCCACATGAACTTCAACCTCAGCTACCTTGAAGTCTTGTTTTTACTCTGAAAAACCCTGGTTCTATCTGTAAACAGAATGGATTTAATTTGTGTTGGAAATGTTACTTCTTCATAGGAATTTTGGCATGCCAAAGGGACTAAATGATGAGAAAATATTCCAGTCATCTAAACAACTGAGTGGTCAGTTCAGTTTCAATGAGACAAACATAATATCTGGAAGTGAGAAACCCACTTTTCCATGCATCCACCCACTATCTATACCCGCTAATGCTTTGCAGAGTTGTGGGGAGCTGGAGTCTATCCCAGCACACACTGGGCAAGATGCAGTGAAAAGCCTGTGACGAGGTTGGCACGTAGCACTGTGAATAGAGGCAATCATTCACACTCGCATTCACACCTATGGGCAATCTAGAGTTGCTAATTCACCCTACTCTGCATGTTTTGGGACTATTGGAGGAAACGTGTAGACAAGACAAACTCCACACAGAAAGTAGTACGCTGGTTAACAAGGGATACAAGGAGTATACATACACACGACAAACTTAACATAACATAGCAAAGTTACATAACATATAACTTTATAAGGATGGGATACTACATGATACTTAGTTCTTGAGATGTAATCTGTTACTATTTGGGATTGTTGCGAATTTTGGCAACTGGTTAAAACAACATGATAACGAGGTTGCTCTCTTTGTTAAAGATTCAGCTAATTTCATACTATATCAGCAGGCTACCCTTATTGGAATATCATCAGTTGACATAAAAGTAACTTCTCTTGTTATGCAGATGATACACTACTGTATGCCCCAATAAAGCTTGTTTCCACTGATGTGTACCGTAATATGTCTTGTCTTGCTGTTCTTATTTGCATATCTAACAATTTCCTGTAGTGCTCAAAGCTGTCTTTGAGTAGGTCAGAAAATGTGGTGGATGGTCTAACGCAGCACTCTTGTTGTTCAGGACGTTGTTATCTCACTGTGTATTTCTGAGCATCCATTTTTCACCTGTCGTTAAAACATTTCTCACTCTGATGTGTTTGACTCAAACCAGTTACTGCTCCATTTCCAGTAACCTGAGGAAATGCCTTTTCTGGGCTGTCCCACTAAATGCCACATATAGGCGGCCCCTTCTAATACTGCAGGGTAGGCTGCTGAAAAGCCCCTCCAAAATACTGTGCAGGGCGGTGTGTCCTGAATGTCCTGCACCTGCATAAACATGGGCCTGCCAGGCATGCCAAACCACATGTCCAAAAGGCAGGAGAATAACATACCTGGGAACAGTTACCGTGAGAAGCAAAGGTAAAGTAGAATACAGTTAACCACATAAGGCTGCCGTCCAAAGGCATGGTAAGAAAGGTGCAACCTTCACTTTATACAGGCTTAGTGAACGTGAGGTCTAATTCTGCAAATACACGCAAAGCAAACCTGGTAACAAAATCCAGAGCCCTACATATGTGTGATATAACACAAAGAACTAGTACAAGGGGAGAAAAAAGAGAAACCAGATGGGTGGAGGAGTCAAAGAAAAAATGTCGAAACTGAAATCAGATTGGGTGAGAAAAAACAATTTGGAAACTTCAGGGATAATTAAATCAAATGAGCATATAAAGGGTGAAAGGAAAAATGTGTTAGGACCAGAGAGAGTGTGAAAAGGGCCTCCGAGACAAGCCGAGTATTGACAGGCCGTGACAGAACACCTACCTGTCAGACGTGCCCTGTAAAGGTTCTCCTCGGTGGGACAAGGCCTCATATTCACCCAGCATCACATGACACCTTGGAGTTACGTAACTGTCGCAACCTTCAATCATTGTACTGTAAGTGAGACCTCACAAGGGGCCCTGACCATACATGCTGCACTGATTTATAGCACAGGGGGCTCAGTTTCAGCTAGTGGGGCCTCTATATTTGATCCTGGAGGTGGCTCAACTGTTTAAAATATCCATAAGTTTTGTCTTGATCTCTCAATGAGGACTGAGAAACAAATGTCTTGTGACCCCATCTGGGTTTGACAGCTGAGGTTTCTTCTGTTTAGCTGAAGAGGTAACAGTGATCTCAGAAACAGGAACAGAAGTTGCAGCAAGAATTAAATGCTCTGATTCAATCTACCAATGAAACACCCTAAAGTACTGTACATTCTGGTGATGAGTGTAATCACATCTACAAAATGCATCACATGAATTAGAAAAACATTGCTGCCACTGATTTAACAGATACCTGAATGATAGTTCCTTCCTGTATCGTTGCCTCCTGCTCCTCCTCCTGCTGCTGATGGATTTACAAACATGAATGCAGCTGGAAAAGCAGCAGGCAAGTCACAGATGATGATACATGAGACAGATTTGGGGTAACACGTGTGGATGATGATACTTAAAACTGAGATTTGTGAATCTGACAAACAAGTATCTTCCACTTTCAGCACAACAATGTTAAGATTCATCAGATAGCCAGCTAGCAGCAGCATGGTATGATGGTGTGTCTTTATTCATTTTACAGTGGACTTCTTCAGCTACATGGAGCTTATGATGGATTCATCTCTCTCCCTGATGTATACTGCTATCCTGTAGGTGTACACCTTTAGGATAGCAGAATCTAACCCTCCACCTACTGCAGTCCAAGGGGCACCTCTGCCTGCATCCCCTTCACCACTGCCACATCTGATGGCAGGGATGATGAAGATGGTGAGGGAGGCGAGTAGTCCTCTTTGACTAAATGGAGGCTAGCATCCATCTCTGAATCGCTGTGCTTCTCCACGTCTGCCATGACACAGCCACATTTAAATGTTCAAATCAAATTCCTCTTGACGTTATGTCCCGCCTGCCTGTCCTGTTTCTTTTGGAAATGCATCAGGATACAGAACATAGATACTCTTGAAATGCTGTTTCATCTGGACTTTAAAGCAGACATTACAGTGTGCTGCTGTGTTGTGTTTTGGCTCTTGATTAATGCAGCTGCCATTACCTCAAACAGAGGCAAACCGGAGGGTAAAGTGAATTTTAGTTGAACTCAGTTTATACATAAACAAGTTTTTTGCACATTTCATGTGAAAGCTGACATGTATGAAGTCAATTTGTAGAAAGTTGGTAGAATAATTTAACATTCTAGTTGCTTCCCTCTCATATCTGACTGAGGCTGGAGCCAGGTTAGCTTAGCTTAGCATGAAGACTAGAAACAAAGGATAGCCTGACCCTGTCCAGAAGTAAAAACATCCACCTACCAGCATTTCTAAAGGAGACTTGTTGAATTTTTTTTTTTTTTTTTTTTTAAATCTGTACAAAAACAAAGTGTAAATCAACAAGTTGCTGGGTTACAGGCTATGAGTAAGGCTATTTCATGGCTGGGCACAGTGACTTCCTGGTATCTTTTCAAGAGTGGCAGCCATTGTTACGTATTATTAGTTATGTAATATTACAATTTTTAGGAAAGAAACAGCAATGTTTTTGTTGAGGAAACACTTAAGCTTGCTTGCATTGGCCGTCGTCCACATTGTAATATTTCCCAAATGCACCGCATGGTTTGCTCACCACTAATTTCCACCAAACTATTTTAAAACTTTCGTGTTTATGCCGTGATTCACTCCTGGTGAGAGTGGAAAACATACATCTTCCTGTCTGTGCAGAGGTAGGAGAAACATGTGAAACTTGGGTTGTCTGCTGTCGGTTTGACAGCTACCTGCGTCATCACTTCCTCCTCACTTTGCTGAGGAATCCACCTTCCACTGTTCCAGCTGGGGAATATTCCATGTTGTTGTGAAGAGGATGATGGCAGCATAATATTTTCCACTGTCAGTTTGGAGCGGGCAGGTATGCTGCAAAGTAAAGAACACTCTGTCAACATAGAACAGTTGGGTTTTTTACTTATTTATCCGGGCATGATGAGACATCACACTGTCACCTAACAGTTTGTGCTTAATGCAGAACCTGAAATCCTTCTTACCTATGTTTTTAACCTGCGTCTTGTACAACAAATCTTCATTTATTCTCTCCCTCCTTTACTGAATGACTGAATCTATGAAAAATGCATTACTCTGTCTCTCCGGGTTGTTGTTAGGTGCAGAAAAAGCAGCAGCGACACTGCTTGTGATCCACAAAAAACATGATACTGGGAGAGCTACTTTTAGCAAAGCAGGGAGAAAACAGTGAATAACAACAGGCTAGCTGTGACCTTCCAGCTAACAGACATATAGACGAGCACAGAGGGGTCAGATTGCCACCAGACAGGCAAACAGAAATGGGGCGAGGGTGTAGGCTGCAGTCTGACCTTGCAGCTCGCAGACAGATGGGGAGAGGCCTTTCGTTCCAGACAGACAGGGAGGGGTCCTGTTCGCCACTGTGCAGAAACTGCATATCTGGAAACAATTAGAGCAGATGGGAGCCATAGCCAGGCTGTTCCTATAAGGCACAGCACAATTCTATCAAGGGTTTATTGGGAACAGTTTGCTCTCCTGATGAGTATTTGTTCACCAAAACCACCAGTCACCAAAGCACAGATCATTATTCCATCAACATCTTATGAAGCGGCCGCTAACAATATTGTTTTTCAGACCTTTTTTAGTCAAGAACACATTTGTGTTTACCTTGACAGCCTAGCAAAAGGGAAAGCCCTCAAAGAGTAATATTTTCACAGCCGTTTATGAAGGAACAGTCGTCCTCGCGCTAATCGTTCACCTCTCGCTCATTCTGATTAGTCATCTGAAAATGGCCTTCCCTTTTGCAGCGTTCAGCACTAACAACTCCATCAAAGCCCCGATCTATTATTGACTTTGAATGTTCTTTCGCTCACAGACACCACACAGACGCTGGTTTTCGTCATCGATGCCAAAGGGTCCGGGTTTTCATCGGTAAAGCCCAAACTCCAGCAGTGATGAAAGGGCTTCATTGCACACTTCCCTAATAAGAGCGTTTGCGGCTTGAACGTTTTTCTTTCAGATCGAAGGTTTTTTTTTCTTTTGCGCTGATGTTGGTGCCAGTTTGGGAAGCCGAATCTGTGGGCAGGTTTTATGTTTAAACCATACGCTGAAGTTTGTGAATTTATGCCATCAGTTGCTAGAGTCATACAGTGCTGTTACTATTTTCCATTGCATAAGGACAGTAGACAGTGTGCAGTCACACTTATTAACTCTTTATTTTACTGATCATCCACTGACTGATCAAAGTCCATTCTGAATCTTTCAGTCATAAGACAGTTAAAGCTACTATTATCAATATTTTTACATTAACAATGAATTAATTGTGTGGAAAGAGAATTATCACCTGACTCTGTTTCCCTCAGCTCTTCATCGTCTTTCAGCTCAGTCTTTAGGTATTATGGCCCACAGCTTTACTGCTTCCACTCTCACTGCTCTCTTCTGTTTTATTTTCAGCAATAAAGCCTAATAAAGACAGTGTAAACCACCTGCCCAGCACCAAACAGCAAGTAGACACAGTCAGCGACTAGCTGGTGAACACTGCAGAGCATTTAGCAGCTAAAGAGCCATGTATGTCCTGCAGGAGGAGACCAAAACAGAGCTAAAAGCAAGATCAAACTAAAATGGAATGTGCTAAATCAAGGCAATGCATGTTTGTTTTTTTGTCTGACAAGATATACCTTCTCACCAGGAAGTTTTTATATTAAAGCATTTAACTTTCAAGAAATGGTGGCCTTATTTACTCTCAATAATCAGAATGTCTTCTTTGCATCCAGACAAATGTACTTGTTTTCAGTCTGGCCACCCTACATTTAAGATAACTGTAGATTCTTTGAGGCTAGATAATTTTACTTCTTTCAACAATCTTGGTAAGTGAAAGTTTCCTGCTCCGCTAGCAGAAAGTTCTGCTTATTTTTTTCTGTAATATTTCCCCAATTTATTGTTTTTGTTTATTTGCTCTCTAAGTTTTTGCCATAATCTTACACTGATCAGGTGGCCAGAAACACAACTCCATATGAATGCTAATGTTGGTACTAACTGTTTGCCTTATCACTTAACATAACCCTAACCCTATCACATATGATCATGTGATATGATTGCAAGCTCCAGAACAGCTACTGACTTTGAACCTCTATCGTCCTTCATCCATTATGACTACAGAGAATCATCCTAGAATGAGAGAAATACATCTGCATGATTTAGCCACTGGTGCAGTTATTCAGGCCTTTTAACCTCTAAATCAATAAATGTCTATGAGAGGGTGTGGGTACTGAGATTTGTGTTACTGGCAAGCAGCTGCCAAATAATCAGAAAGTAAGCTCTGTAGCAGGAACACTCTGTTTCTGACACTAAACAAACTGTAAACGTAGCCACTAAGCTTTACGTGAAACTGTATGAGAGCACAGTTCTCCTGCTGACAGCCAGTAAATAACCATCCAGTAAATCAGACAGTAAACACACACACTTTCAAGATCAGTTTGACATCTCAGGCAACCTCAGGATGAGAGAAAAAAAAGCAGATGAATTTAAATGAAAGCCTTTAAAAAGTCTAATGATAGAAAAACAGTCTGGGTTTATTTGATGTTGAGGAATGTTAAGGTGAAGTCTTGACCTGGATCGCTGCACATCATGGATTGAAACACCTGTCTGGGAAGTAGAAACCCACAAAGCAAAATGTCCGTTTTTTCCTCTGCTTGAAGTAACATTTACTTTGGCAGTGAATGAGACAAAGCAGCAGCGTGTGATTAAAGCCCATGTTTTTATTCAAGGCTTTTACAGGAAGCTAATTAGTTGAGGTATGCAGTCGTGCGCCAAGCTAATAGGGGGAAGCTGACATTCCTGCAGGGAAGCGGTGGCCTCCGAAAGCTACAGAATATGTATTTACATTCGCAGCCTATCCTGCGTGAGCCGCAAGACTTTCAATTCAAACAGTTCAAAACATGAATTTTTTTCAAATTCAAACATTGAAAAAAGTTAGGATGTGGTTTGTCTCAGCGAACCACGAGGTGAGTAAATTTGAGAACACTGAAAACTTGCTAAGGTTATTTGTTCTGTTGTAACTGGATGATAAAAGTCACTTTGAAATTAAAAAGCCACAGCGGTTGACTCTGGTGCTTCTGAGACTCACTGCTGCAGACACATCTACTTCCAAAGTGACTAGGCACACCACATTGGACAAAACAGCATAATGCACCTGATGCCACAAAGCATGTGGTCGTAGAAAAGCACATGCAGATAGTATAATTAAAAAAATGTTGTTTCCAAAAGTTTTGGCAGGTTTGTGGTGAAAAGAATGGCTTCCTCCTGCATAGGCTTGTTCACCTGCAGTCAGTGCATCATCTTCTGCTGCTGGTGAACAAGATTGAACTTTGCAGGTTCACACAGGCTGAAACACTAGAAAGTGTCCTAAAGAAGCATTGCATTTGATTTTTCTCTGCTACAGTGATCATGGTTTGCTAACTTGCAATGCACCTCACCTCCAGTTATTGTCATGATTGGTTGTTGGCTTTTTCTTCCTCTGGGTTCTATCAATTTTAGTGTAATTTCCCTTTATTCTCCACACACTTCCAGGGAGTAGCTTCATACTTAATATGTGGTCTTGAGAGTAGTATCGATCTTCCCATCTAAACTGTTTCCCAAAATGTTGAACTGTTCCTTTAAACAGACCTTCAACAAACTGACAAGCTTAGTCATTCCCAGTGTGCTCCTGTTAAATGCCTCCATTGTAGTTGTAGCACTGTGTGTGGCAAGCCCCACACTATATTTAGACACCATCACCTGTAAAGGGCAGACCCACAGGTCTTTAGGGTCATTAACGCTATATGACCCACAGAGTTCACCGTTTGATGTCACACCAGCCATCTTTAAATTTGAAAAAAGTGGCTGATTTTGATTTTACTGAAGATGGTTTCATGGTGGTGATAGAGAGTTGGACTGGTTTCATCTGACCATCATGCTTCACTATGACTTCCGCACTCAGTGAGAAATATGTGTGCTAGACATGATGTCTAAGATTAGAAACCCCCTCGACCTCCGGCTGACAGGTCACTGAAACAGAACAGAGACCATTCTGGATCCACAGGGAGCTGTGTTTAAGTCAAGACCACCTGACTTCCAGATCCATGTGTGTGGCAGTAAATCTACAGCTGAGATGAGTTTCTGCTGTTTGTTGAAAGAGTTACAGCCCAAATTCTCATCAGCGTCTATAGTCTAAACACTTTCCAGGACACACAAGGCACTTTCCACTCCAGTCTGCCTTTGACAGCTCAGCCAGCCATCAGCCCCCCCTTGTTATATCTGTACAAATGTTCCCATGCGCTCAATCCAGTTTCCACCTGTGAGCTCCAGCCAGTCAAGAATGCTTTGTCCAAGACACATGAAAGCAATATCTTCTCCATTCTTAACGGAGACCGGCAAATGCATTCCCCAAGATGACCCTAACTAAATGATTTATGAGAAAATTTGACCAAAAAATGCAATCCACCTTCCAACTATGCCCCTCTGGCACCAAACGGTCAATATATTATCCTTCGGCCCATTACCCAAAGTAATCCTAAACCCAACTATTTTGTGCAGGCTGTGCCTGAAAAAGATTGAGTCTCATGCATGTTTCCAGTCTGAACATTTTCCACCACTCTAGGCTTTAAATAGACACAGTTTCCATCTTGACAGTTCATCTGCCCACCACCCCATTGTTAAATCTCAACAAATCATTCCAGGCTCCAAATCCATTATTGGTTTCCACTGCGCGTCTCTTCATAGGCAGACTTCAAAAAGTTTCCATCACTTTCCAACTCTTTCATCTCTCAGTAACTGACCTATCCCTTCTCCATTGTTGAATGCCAACAGATCACCATCCCATCCATTTAAAACTTTCTCCATGAGTGTTTTTGCAGACAGGCTCCAAACTGTAAAGAGTGCAGCAGTTTACTTTCCCAGCATGTCTTTAGCAGTTTTGCTTAGTTAATGAAACACACATTGCAGATGACACAGTAAAGTTATGCACTATTGTCTCAGCAGGGTTGATCCCTTCTTCTGCATTCCTTATTTGGGGCTGTGTGCAGTGTTAATACAAAAATATGTGCTCATTTTACCACTGTGCTCCCTGAAAGTCAACTAAAACACCTTAGGTGTCAATAAATTACAAAATAACACTATTTTCCTCTATGCAACCATGTTGTTTTCCACTTTTCCACCCTCACCGTCTCTCTGCAGGCAGCCCAAGAGTTCAAAGAGGCAGAAATATACAGGCAGGAAAATCATTTTGAGATCTTGGTTTCATGTTCAGTTTACACAGTGGTATATGATGGTTGGTTTGAAGGCTAAAGCCAGGGAACATTCCTCAAATAGCCTGCCAGCTACCACTAATGTTATTTAGTTTAATGGACAGCCAAGTGCAGATAACACAACCAAAGCTTCAAATATGTACTCGGATTGGGAAAGAACACTCTAAAACAGCTTTAACAGCCTACATATACATATACATATACATATACATATACATATACATATACATATATGTCTAGCTGCCAATTCAAACTACAACCTCCAAAATTACCCTACGCTTCAATGAAGAAAAACGTAATATTCTTATGAATGTGGGATTCATCGCAGGGCTGTTGTGTTGGACTGTGAGCTAATAAACTAAGTGCATAAAAGTCCATTAAATACTGAAGCATGGTTTGGATAAATGGGTCCACTAAACCTCACACATTTTTTTCAAACTGGTAAAGGCAAATTAAAGACAGATGATTTTAGAAACATGCACTGAAAATGTTTACTGAAATTAAAGTCTATATCTGAACGGGTGTGGAACAAAAATGCAACCTCAGCACAGAGTGCTCGGTGTGACTGACTGGCCCTTTTTACTTTTGATGTTTATCTTCCTATTTAGCTTTAAAAGTGCTGGGAAGGTATGACTGTACAGGTATGACTGCAAGGTATGACTGTACGTCAACCGCACTGAATACAGCCAGTGTGTGCGAACCATGGACACAGTGGCCTCCTCTGTGACATCAGCATCAGGTATGACATCATTAACCATGGTGTGATGGAACAGCGCACACACGAGGCGTCGAAGAAAACTGGGAATAATATCCACTTTCCAAACCAAAAGGAGAGACTAGTGTCATCACCAGAGCCTGATGTGGCCACATAAGAATGTAGCCTGGTCAGACACCGAGTCTGTCATCTCCACACATCCCTAAAGCTGGAAAACTCCCAGCTGACACAGTTATGTAGCCTCGTGATGTCACACAGTAGCTGTAAAACGAGCAGTGAGCTAATGAGGCTATAAGTAGCAGGAAGCAATGTGCGTAAATCCAGACTAGGATAGACGGCAGGCCTTGACCTGGAATTACTGTGTGAGTCACATGACCTCGGGGCTAAATTAGGAGCATCACTCCATCAGTTCTCTTGGTATGATGGAGGTGCTGAAGGTGCATATTCTTGTGGAAAAGTAATAAAATGTGGAACAATACATCAGCATGACATTATTGTTAGGTATACTGGTGTTAGTGATTCCAGTGTTCAGAGTTACTACATACAGCATGTCAGCTCTTGGACCTCTGACTGTAATGTTATAATGACTAATGCCAGAAAAATATTGACAGTTTAATTATGTCATGTCTGTCACATGTTTACCTACATTGCTGCTGAGAGTTTTTTTTTTCTAATGACAGTACTTAAAATCAGTTTTGATCATAGTGAAGAACCCACAGAGAATTATCACGCAACACTGCAGCTTCCCCCAGCTCTTCAGAATAATTTGGCATCTTTCATTTCATTATTTTGGTTTTCTGGTCCACAGAATTACTGTTTTGGTTCACTCTCACTGCACTCATCAATGTCGTTTCCAGCAAAAAAAGCTCTAAAATCCTAATATACACCTGCCTACCACCAAATGACAGGTAGACAAAGTTTGCCACTAGCTGGTGAAGTTAGCCTATTATCTAGCATTTAAAGCTGCACATGTTTTGGCTTTTTCTGTTAAAATCTTATTATTACAATGTACAAGTTAAGAAGATTTAAGACAGCTTGCCTGTAGGTATGTTTAACATCACTTTTGCCAATAAGCACAAAGCTCCCCTGACATTGTATCACCACTGCAGTTCCATTACTGATTGTAACCCACAGCTACTCTCTTAAACAAATAACTCAGTCTATACTTAGCCTTGACATATCGGGGCCTACCACACACAGAGCCATATGTTTCCTTTGGCCGCTACAGTCAACCCATCCACACATGCAGTTCTGCAGAACAGTGAGCACGTGGCCAGTGAGCCTACTGATATTCAGCACAGGAAACCCCGAGACCAACAGACTGAGCTCAGAGAACATCCAGCCTGACAGCAAAAACAAACCAGCATTATCGCATCCAGAATAATATGAGTTTGCTGACTTTCGACAGACTTGATGAGTAAATCATGAAAACTATAACAGGACCCCATTGTATTTTCAAAGATAATTTCTAAAAACCATTCAAAGAAATTGCCTGTAATGTAAGATTAATTGATTAGATTAAACACCCTGACAGAAGCCGCATTACTCTGCGCCAAAGATAAAAATGTCAGACACGTTCAAGTGTTGTTTTTCAGCGTGGCTGGAGTACGTTCCTCCATCAAGCTGTTTCCTTTAGATATCATGGGGTTGAAATGAGGGCCCTGAGGATGTAATGACTGACACACACACACACACACACACACACACACACACACACACACACACACACACACACAGAGAAAAAGTTATGTTTCCATCACTTTTGGGGACATTGCATAGCCTTACATTCATTTCCTGCAGACTTACCCTGACATAACCATAACGCTATCTGCCTAAGCCTTTCCTTAACCTCAACCTAAACCTAAGCTTAACCCTAAATAAATAAATAATTTACATTATGGAGACTTGCATTTTGTCACCGTCAGGAAAAGGTGTCCCCAAAATGTGACTGTGGATACAGATGTCCCCACAATGTGGGTAATACACGAGCACGCACACATACACACACTCTCTCCGGTCTGTTTTGAGAGAAAGAATATTCCACACACACACACACGACACTTTCACTCACAGCTGTGTTTTTCCTCGCTCGGACGGCCTAACAGGAGTCCCTACTGTACTGAGCCAGCATGGAGAAAGAACATATCCATATTAGGAAAAGAGCAGGCGTCCTTATATGGGGAAGCTTCCTCTGTAGTAACGGCCCTGTCTGCTGGCTTCTCCCTCACATTCCTTCAGCTCCAGGTTTCTCTGGGAGTTTTTCATTTCCGATTCGCTGGCTGGAGAAGGAGCAGGGCCGCCTTTCATAAGAGTCTCGCCTGGTGTGTGATCTCCTTTTTCAAAAAAATACACAAACCTCCGTCTAGCCTCTTTCCTGCAATCCTCCACTCTGGGGTTTGATGTAGTAAAATAATCCTGGCCGGGGACGGGGCACACCTGGCCTTTTTAAGTCTGTCATAGACTAAACCTCATTAGGCAGGTGAGAGGCCAGAGAACATGTAGCCTTTGTTCCCATAATATCTGCCCCTCATGCCTTCATGGGCTGGGCTGCACTTTCACTGAAGTCGACTCAGGATTTTTAATCACGATTTGTCCTGACTAAGACCCAGCGGAGTCAAAAGCTCCTGTCAAATGAGAAATGCAATCCCCTGGCCTTTGTTTTCGACAGAATCCTCTAAAAAATGTCACCCTTTCAGGAAGTAAGACAAGCAGCCTAATGCTCAAATCAACAAACATCCATTTTGGGAAATGTCATTAACTGAGAGCATTAGTCTTTGTTCCCGTAATACCTGTCCTGCATAGCTTGGCAGGGCGGCACATTCAGCTCAGACAACTCAAGAAACAGACCATCAGGACCATCATGCATTGTTCAAGATGAAAACAGTGGTTTCAGGTGGTGTCTTTCAATTAATTTTACAAATCCAGAAAAGGAACAATGATTTGGGTATTTCACAAAAAGGAAAATATAAGGGAAAAGTGCAGAAAATGAATGCAAATTTGTGTCGCAGAATCATTAATCATCTCATGACCACTCAGATTTATCCTGTGACTCTCTGAAGGGGACTCGACCCGTAGGTTGGGAACCACTTTATCCACAGTAGTTACAGCTAGCTCCACTGCGACCAGCTACTTATGCACTGATGCAACAGTCTAATGAGGTAATATCTATGAATACATCAGTGTAAAGGGCCGTTGCTGAAGAAAGATTCCTGATAATATTTACATATTTTAACTTAAGTAGGAGTTTAAAAGCAGTACTTTTACTTGTAATGTAGTATTTTACATTGTTGTATTGCTACAGTTACTTTAGTAAAAGATTGCAATACTTCTTCCACCACTGCTGCTTTTGTGTCTGGTGAGCATATCCCAAGTCACAAGGGAATAAGATCAGCACAAAACAACATCATGTGCATCATGCAACAGGATTGGAGGGAATGTTTGTAATCAAACTGCCCCATTCGTGCATAAGAGATCATAATAGGCCCATAATGTGTTTTTTAATGGGCAGCGCTTAAAGCTACAGTTCAGCACTGATGTCAGTGCACAAAAATGCCACTGCAGTGTCCCAGATGTAACCACACGAGTACAGAGGAGTGCAGCAGTTGCCAAGTCTTTGCAGGAAGGAGCGCCTTGATAGATAACCAGCTGAAGTTAATGACTCAAACGAACTTCCTTTCCCAAGCAGCTTGCTGTTAATTTTCAAAAGTACAGGCTGTCGGTGCACCTTTGAAGCCGAAACCGAGGAATGCTGTTGTGGGTTTAAAGTCTTAACCACCCCTCACACATCAATTAGTTCATTTGATCATTGGACTTTGATGCATTTTTATAAGATTCTACCTGTTTTCTTTCAGCCGTTCTTCTTTCATGTAAAGCTCTTTGTGCCTTCACTTTTGACATTCACTTTTTTTTCTTTTCTTCTTTTTTAAGATTAATATTTATAGGTACCGGCTGTCTTTTTGTGAAGTCAGTCTTCAGGAATTCCCAGTGTGGGGTCCCAGGCCTCTAACCAGACTTAACCTCCCATTCCAGATGAAAGCCGCTCTGAGAGAGACAGTGTTGTTTGGCTGAGCAGCAGAGCCTTGCCTTCAGACAGCAGGAATGTGGGATGTCTGGAGTGGGGGTCAGGAAGCGAGGAAAGAATGCCAAGTATGTCCATGTTTGTCCAGGGCTGGCTCTCCATTCAGCTCCCAGTGACGTGCCTCGAGGGCCAGCGAGTATAAAGGGAGCTCGACTCCGCAGTCAGAACTCAGATCAGCTCCTCTACTGAAGCTAAACTCTAGCTTTCACCAAGACAGAAAGACAAAAAGACTTTGACCGGAGCAGCAGAGAAACGCTACGAGACGAACGAGACAAGAGATCAACTTGATCAGAAAAGGTTTCTCAAGCTCAAACTCTGAGACTTAAGGAAGACTTTCTCAACGAGATTTAAGGAAAAACTAGAACCTATTTCTACGAGGGAGAAAAGATGTCTGCTGGAATGAAGATGATGATTTTGGTGCCTTTCCTGTGCATCATGTTCTCATACATGGTAAGTCAGAAAACTTTGTCTTTATACTGCTGCTGTTTTCACTCAGGCTTTAGTTTGAGTCTTTAAACATGACATAAGCTCTAACGGTGTTCCCCATGAGCTGGATGTTTAACTATAATGCACCTACTGATGATATTTAACTAAGCGTGTGTGTGTCTTGTGCTCAGGCTGCAGCTCAGGAGTGCAGCAACCAGTGTTCGTGCCCCTCCACTCCCCCTCAGTGCCCCCCAGGAGTGAGCCTGGTGCTGGACGGCTGTGGCTGCTGCAGGGTATGCGCCAAACAGATGGGGGAGCTGTGCACTGAGAAAGACCTTTGTGACCCACACAAAGGCCTCTACTGTGACTTCGGAGCACCCATCAACAGACGCATAGGAGTGTGCACAGGTGAGCCGCTGACAACTGAAACAATGACTTTTTATGACAGGAGTCTACCTTAAACATGCTCAACGTATGAACCGAATTGTGACCTCTGTCCCTGTCGTTTCCCACACAGCTCGAGATGGAGCCACCTGTGTGTTTGGAGGCATGGTGTACAAGAGTGGAGAGACTTTCCAGAGCAGCTGCAAGTACCAGTGTACATGTCTGGACGGAGCCGTGGGCTGTGTCCCTCTTTGCTCCATGGACGTCCGGCTGCCCAGCCCCGACTGCCCCATGCCGAGACGGGTCAAGGTGCCAGGGAAGTGCTGCGAGGAGTGGGAGTGCGATTCTCCCTACAGACACAGCTTCGTAGGCTCTGCTTTGGCTGGTAAGCTCATCTCCTTCTCTGTACCGTGAAGTTGTTTTTAACATGAGACTGTGGTTTCTTTGTTGGTCTTTATACAATGAGTCATAATCAGGATGTTATTCTAATCGGTGTTTACTCCTGTGTTTACAGCCTACAGAGAGGAGGAGACCTATGGCCCAGATCCCTCCCTGATGAGGGAGAACTGCCTGGTTCAGACTACTGAGTGGAGCGCATGCTCTAAGACTTGCGGCCTTGGGATCTCCACCAGAGTCACCAATGATAACCGCGAATGCCGCCTGGAGAAACAGACCCGGTTGTGTATGGTGCGACCATGCGAGTCACAGCTGGAGCAGAGCATTAGGGTGAGTTTCTGTTCAACTGCACTGCTCTCATGACCTCTTCAGGCGCAAAATCAGCATGAATGAACAGCCAAAGAATGCATAATGAAGTTGTTTTCCTCTTCCTTTTCTTCCCACAGAAAGGAAAGAAGTGCATCCGCACTCCCAGACTCTCCAAGCCCATGAAGTTTGAGATCTCTGGCTGCACCACCACCAAGTCCTACAGGCCAAAGTTCTGCGGCGTCTGCCTGGATGGTCGTTGCTGCACCCCCCACAGAACCACCACCCTGCCCATGGAGTTCAAATGCCCCGACGGACAGGTCATGAAGAAGCACATGATGTTCATCAAGTCCTGCGCCTGCCACCACAACTGCCCCGGAGAGAACGACATCTTCGAGTCCATGTATTACAAGAAGATGATGGGAGACATGGCGTGAGCCACTGATGGACGATCGCAGCTTATGACTTGAAAACAAACAGAACTCCATCTCATTTTGCAGCTCAGTATATATGTTTATGTTTTATTTTGTCATTTTCTCATTGTTGAAGTAGTCCAGACACTTGTCTAAGTGTCTATGTGTTTTGTATGGCTGGTGCACATCAGCCACATAGACTCAGACAGAGAGTTGCATGGCAGCTCCAAGAGACTCCTGCACTATAACTTCTATTTTTGACAAACCTACTGTCAGGTTTCTGCCCATTCCCCTTGAAATCCCTTTTGCAGACCCGTCCATTTTACTGTATGCATTTCTATACCTTATCTAAACCATGACCTCCTCTCTAAATGAGGTGTCTAATGACTCCCCCCACCCTCTGAGCCTAGACCAGACCTGCAAACTCTAAGCAGCTGTAGATGGAGCACGCAGACCACAGCGGGCCAGTGTTCCCTGTCCAAACAGGTCTGAATGTGTCCTTGTGTGTGTGTGAGAGTGTGTGCGTGTTTGTGTCTGTTCGCGCAGGCCTGAATGTCGGCCTTGTCTCTGTGTCCATGCTGCTCACAGAGTAGAGGAAAGGTCAGAGTTTCCGCCCAGCATGTGGATGAGAAAGCAAGCAGCCTGCTGAGTTTAGGGTTAGATGTGGAACACAGTGGGCTTTGCCACGGCACTGAGAAAAAAAAAAAAAAAAAGTTGACTATTGCTGATTCAGGTCAGGAAGGAAGAAACCAAGTGTCTATAGGAACAAAGTGTCTATTTTGTATAAAAATAGAAGAAAAGACTGGAAGAATTGTAATTTCATTCCTTTTTTATTGTTGATGTGTAAATTATGTATATATTTGTATATTTTAAGTTAATTTAAAGCCAAATTTGTTCTGTGCTTCGAAATGTATCGATAGTGTATTTTTTGTCAACAGTATTTTTTACTATTTTATTGAGAAGTGTGACAAAAATGTTACATGTTTCACTTTGTAGCTGGAAATAAAATGTTATATTTTTTTATACAAACACAAGTCTTCCAAGTTTTCTGTCTTCAATCTTGACAAAAATGTGGACTGATTTTAATTTGAAATCTAGTGACATTCGAAATCGTTCGGTTCATGCACAATAAGATTAACTTAAACCTCAAACTAAACATATTTAATAAGCACAGGTCTTACATGTTAGCATCTGCAAAACTAGATTATTCGTTCATGTTTTGACATCTTGGACAGTGCAGATGTCAATTAAAGGACCAGTGTGAAGGATTTAGGGGGGTGCATGAGCAGAAATGTTAAATAATATTCACAATTATGTTTTCATCAATATATAATCCCCTGAAAGTAAGAATCACTGTGTTTTTCTTACCTTAGATTGAGCTCTTTATATCCACAGAGGGAGCGGTCATGTTTCTACAGTAGCCCAGACTGGACAAACCAAACACTCTAGAGGGCGCCTTGTGCGTTTTTCATTTATTTTTTGGCCACTGTAGATTGTCCTACATGTGAGGAAAGGGAGGGTTGAGGTGAGAGTTGGTTGCAATATGCAACCTCACCACTAGATGTCACTACATGCTACTCACTGGACCTTTAATTATGAACACAAATCAAACAAGCCTTGGAAAGTCATCTTAGCTCTGCAGCCAGAGAGGGGGAAAAAAAGTCTTTATGATAAAATTTATTAAAAGAAACTGAACTTTTGTGATTTTCTGTGACTGACTGGCAGCAGTGTGTCCTGGACATGAATGTTGGTGGTTTGATTCCCACCACAGGAGTAACATATGAACTCTTCAGTTTTCATATGATGGCTGTTTACATGTTGGTTTGTTCTCCCACTTTCAACTCAGGTTTATGTAACATCACTTACTGTAAGGCCTTCTTCAGTGAACAAAGTTTACTTTATGACTTCATTTACAGCAAAACAACCAGAATAATGTACAGGGGCAGTGGCTGTTTACTGAGCAGCTCTTGCTCCCTACTGATTTGTGAGCTGACCTGAAAGAGGATATTTAAATTTGATAAATTATGCATTGTTGCAGGGCATTCTGGCTGTTGAGATGATGGAAATAGATCAGTCTAGGCTCCAAAGAACAAAAACGTCTCAACGTGACTACAGTGCTCTTTGAAATCTCCCCTGCTGACAGCGCTCACCTTTGAAAACTGAGACAGTCTAA
Source organism: Chaetodon trifascialis (assembly GCF_039877785.1). Classification (NCBI taxonomy): domain Eukaryota; kingdom Metazoa; phylum Chordata; class Actinopteri; order Chaetodontiformes; family Chaetodontidae; genus Chaetodon; species Chaetodon trifascialis. The sequence goes on along the minus strand of NC_092074.1, from coordinate 13,382,197 downwards.
TATCGCCATCTGGTGCCCTTTTCATTTGGTTCTCATGAATTTTTTATAATATACTCAGCTTCTTTTGGCATCCATACACATAAATCTTTTGAGGAGGAGACCTTCACAGCCTTAAATGAATCGGTCTAGTTGTAGACAGTTAGCTCTATAGCTATAGTTGTAATAGCAGGTGAAACAGCACCATGAATTGCTGCAGAAAGATCCAAATGTGTAACAAGTAAAAACCTGGCTGTAATATATCCGTCTTCATCCTCATCTTCAAATAGTTGTGACTCTTAGCAGTGTTTAACTTATCATGCAGGGAAAAGCTTCATAAGTTAAACATTTTCTCTTGGTATTCGGGCTTTTTCAGATTCTCTGCATTGGTAGTTCATTTACAGACCTCTCTCACCAGCTTTGTCTGCCTTGTCTACAGAAGAACTTTTAGCATTTTCATTTTCTCCTCTGCCCACATTCTGCTGCGGTCTCTTTTCAATACCACACTGCATGAATCAAATCTGCACTCGCTCTTTCCTCTTGATAGTAGCAGCTAAAAAGAAAATGTAACGGTGATGCCAAAACGAAGAGTTAAAATGTCTCAGAATTGAATGTACTGTATAAACAGATTGTGTGTCAGAGTGATGATTCATGTTCTCCTCGCCCACAAACACAGCCGAGTGCAGACTGCATCTACAGTTACATCTTCACAGTTAGAGTCTAGGCTTGCTATGTGAGTAAAAATACTGTATGTAGATATACTGTATTATACAGTATTGAATGAACCTTCACTGGTAATTCACTTTTCCAGTTTCACTTAGGTGCTATGTGATGAAAGTGATGCAAAAAGCATCAACTGAACCAGATAAACAATCCATGAAGACACCTATACAGCTGTAAATTTGTTAGTATGCCAAGTTTATTGCATTATTTCTCTTATGCAAATATTGATTTCAGAGGCATTTAAAGAATTTACCAAAACAGAGATTCCTAGATAAACTCGATTCAATTTATTGGTTTTCTAACATAAACTGAGTACAATTTAAGATTACAATCCCGCCATTAATCTTAAAATGTTCAATTATTGCCTTGGCTTGACTGTCTCTATAATAAGTAAGCATCTACTGTATGTCTTCTTCTGCTTCCTCTAAAGTAAGCAAGCATCTCAGAAAGAGCTTTGTACATGTATACATGCCGTTACTGTACAACCTCACCTCGTTGGTGTGTGCGTACCTGGATCTGCCTCACATAAATCAATGTTCAGTGTTAAAATAATTAGAAAAGCAGGCGAGATACATTTGCAGAAAGAGAGAGATGATTGTCAGAGAAAACAAGCTGCCGACCCTCACTGACAGAAAGAGTTTTCCTTCAGGAGCCTTGCTGTGTGTTTGAATGCACAGAATTTGTGTCTATGTTTTTAGTACGCATGTCTAGCTGCAATATGCATCTACTGTACGCTAATCTATGTGAAGGACAGAATGTCACAAGGGAGTCTGCAGCAGTGTGGTGCAAGGGGGGGCATCCTCTGGAAAAATAGCAAAAGATAAGATCTTGTCACATATTCATACGCTCTATCTGTGGAAACCAGGCAGCTGGTAAAGCGGAGGAGTACGAGGAGGCAGAGGAGGTTGCGGTGTCAACTTTTTACCAATCTCTCTCTCAGCCTCGTCGCAGCTCATGGAGTTTCTGGGCAACGTTTTCCAGTTCTGACTCGATGGCTGCCAAGCTTTCAATCTCTGGCTCCTGCAGATATAATAAGAAGAGCAAGATAATTAGAATACAAACAATCATATGTATGTGCAAACTTTTCATGCACGGCACAGTATCCCGGTACAATTTGCTTCCGTGCATTGCTGTTTGGGCTGTTAGCGAGGACACATTACAGCCAGAATCACCTCTTTAAGACTCACTGTTACAACAATGTCACCACTAGGTGCCACTAAATCCTTCACACTGGACCTTTAAGGTGATCCCAGTCTGAATAGCTTCTTCTGAACATGCTGACAAGAAGCATCTGCACCATTTTCTATCTTCATGGGATTCCAGCTGCAGGAAGGATTTTGCTTCATTATTTTTAACAACGGAGCACAGAAGCCTCAGTTTTTTTGGCCTTGAGTGATACAAAACCAGAGAGCACAGCACTACAGCCACAGTTAGCTGTGATGAGTAGAAAAAAACATCTCAAAGTCTTTATTTAAAGAAATCATTTAACATCATAGGAAACATTGTCAAGAGCTACATGAGAAGACTGACACCTGTACGCTAAAAATGACACACCTCTGACTTCCGGCTGGCGCTCCCCTCTTCCTCCATCCCCCTCCTCTCCTCAGGTCCCCTTCTAGCGATCATCTGCAGCTCCTTCTCCTCTGGACTCCTCTGCATGGCTCTTTTCTTCTTCTTCTTCTCCTCCTCCTCCTCTTCCTCTGAGACCTCTTTCGAATGATGTGGCACTTCCTGCTGCATCTCCTGTCCGACTGCCTTCCTCTTCAGTGGCAGCGTCTTGCCCCTCCTGGTCCATCGCTTTAGGCTCTCCCTACTGCCTCTCTTCGTCTCCCCTTCATCCTCCCTTTCCTCCTGTTTCTCCTCTTGTTTATGTGAGAAACGTGCAGATCTCTTGTCTTTCTCCTCTTCATCTTCTACATCAAACTTCCTCTCCTTTGATTTGTTTCTGGGCGCAGCTCTCTTTTCACCAGATCCAGCACCTGAGGAGATGGAAATAAAGGTGTTTTTATTCTCTGTCCTGCACTCAAACACCTCTGCTAGACCATCAGCTGAATACCCTCCACCATCAGCAAGATTCCACTCCTTGTAATGAAATATTTCGTGCCATCTGGCAGCTCTGCCCCCCGTACAGCGAGCTGTGCTTTATGGGAATTAACAGCATGACTGGAGCAATCAGATGACTTGGCTGAAGCTCCCTGTTGTAGAGTATGAATGCATATTTCACTGTACTCTGCCATTTTATCCCAGAAAACAATCATTTCTCTGCTAATCTCTTAAAAAGTCTAGATAGAAAAAGCTACATCTCGACTGCAGTCTCGATCTAAGGATGGAGATTATGGCGAATGATTGCAGCTGTAACCATGCACACTAGCTCATTTGAATTCTGGGACATGGAGACATTTAATCATTTCTTTTGGTGTGCTGTCAGTGTGCCAACCATGTTGGACCTGCTCCCTGTGGAGGGGAGGGGGGGATTCATCATGTAGATGGAAGCACTTCCATCAATCACACTCAGTCCTGTGGTGGCAAGCGGTTTCATCTACAAGGCCGGGTTTGTTTTTTTTAAGTCTCCATATGTCAAGACTCTCTGCTCTCTGCCTCTCGGTAACTTCATTCCATATTTTAATTTGATGGATGTCCTTTAGCTCTGAAGCTGAATGTTTACTGCCATCTAACTGAGACTGTAACTAAGATTGCAAACCAACGACAAGCAAATGCAAAGAAATAAAATATATACTTACCTTTCTTATCCTTGGTCATGTTTTCCTCTGAATCTTCCTCTAAATTTGCTCTTTTCTCTTCTTCTTCTTCCTCCCTCTTTTCAGCCTTGCCCTCTCTCCACTCATCCACAGACTCAGAGATATGACTTCCTGGCCTCTCGTCACTTTCCCTCTTCACCTCCCCCTCTTCCTCTATGTCACTGTCCTGTTGTGACTCTTCATCTACCAGGCTCTCGTCCTTTTCTTCCTCTCCATCTCCATTTCCTGTCCTCCTCTTCTGGGACAGGATGGATCTTTCACCGGGGCCTCCTAAAGCCTCCAACATGGATCGATCTGAAAACCGGGAGGAATTTAATTTACTAGAAGACATTGATTTTCCCATGAGGTCAAAAGAAGGTGCTTACGCCAAAGCAGGACAGTTTATTACCATGTCGTGTCATATTAATGTGTTTTTGCTTGATGGAGTGGTTCAGTATGTCAGATTTTATATCACAATCATAAAATTGTGCATCAGGTGATGCTTACATGTGTCCACTTTAGCAATTTCCTCAGAAAACCTCATGAGGATGCATATTTTTCTGCTGTTGCCACTTAAAATTCATCAGAAAGGTCAATATTTTTCATACACTTTAACCTCACATGCTGTTGTCAGTTGTATATTTTAACCCTTTTCATGCCATCTTGGTGTCAGTTTTGCGTTTCTCACAGAGCTCAGAAGCCCTTCAGTCAGAGAGCACGCAGCGCGTCAGGGTTGGTGGATGCACTTTATTTAATGGATTTTTGTCACTACTGTAATCGCTCCTGCATCGCCACTCGCCCACTGTGCGCTTTGCAGGGAGTCTGGCGCTGACTTTAAAACGCCAGGTGTGCTGTCAGGTGGAAGGAGCACGGAAAGCATCGGCAGAGTTTAAATTCACCTCAGTGCATCTCCTCTGTTTGTTGGCTCTGCTTTGCTGACAACATGAAATGAGAAATAATGGAGGCGATGCATCATTTTGACAGCTGGCGCATTATTAAATGTTGATCAGATTTTCCTCAAAATGGAGCCGACTGGAACGTGGTTGAACTGTGGGGAGAAATGAACAGCACAACAATGCAGAACTCACCCGCGACATCACCCGCAGTCTGAGGAGCTTGTGTCGTTGGGTCGGCTGTAGCAGCGTCTCTCTGCAGCTCATCTCTCTCTTGACCACCTAAAATTAAAGTTATTCAAGATTTCTTTCCACACCATCTTTCTTAGAATTGTCAGCACCCAGGAAAAGACATAAGCATCATGTGATCTGTGGCTCACCTTGAACAGCAATCTCCTGAAGCTCCTTCAGAAAGTTATGATGGCGAAGGATAGAAACAAGCCTGTCATCTGCGTAACACACAAACACATCAAAATGCATGGGAACAAGACACCTCAAGAGAGACAGAAAAGAGGAGACAAAAGGCATTGATGGGATCCTGCAGGAGGCAGAACACAGGTATATGTCTTTCCCCTTCACTTTTTCACAGGGTTCAGCAATTTGTTTCAGTGGTTTCTCTGACTTAATTGCCCTGAAATTTACTGCTTTCAAAGCAAGAGCACAATTAATCATTTGGCCCAGAGAGACTGCCCCCGGTGAAATACAGCAGAAGTGAGCGCCGGACGTTCTGCTGACCCACAAACCCACTGCATGCTCTACGCAGCAAGCACAAAGACGACAGCTGCTGTACAGTACCACTGTAACATCAGCCTGTCATCTTTCTCTTTCTTGCCTTCTCCCTCTCTCTCTCTCCCCCCTTTTCTCCCCCTCTCCATCCCTCTGGTGGTGTACAGTTCCCCCTCTCACAGCAGCCACTCAGTAACAAACGCTGGGTGAGTAATGCTCTGATTGATTTCTCCCAACAAGGGCACCATCAAGGTAAAACACTGGCTCTGTAACTGAATACTCTTCACTGAGTGCTAGTGACCCCGCTCACACATCAGGATTTTTACCCAGCAGCCACTGCATCAATCCATTAACCTTATGATGTGGGCACCGTGCTCCAGATAAAAAAAGGAGAACAGGTATTGGTTCTCTTAGAAAGGCCATGTTACTCCAGTGGATGATGGTGATGATAACAATGATGAATGATGCAGAATCCATGTTACGTAAAAAAGTGATTATTTTATTGAATCTTTATATGCTTTGCTGAGTCTTTACAACACACATGGATGCCTGGGAGGAGATGTGAAAAAACAAACATCATATCCGATTATGTCCTCAGATTAACAAAGGCTTAGAGAGCATAATTAAAGCCTGTTTTTATCCTGACTCACTGTATTTCAGGAGTTTATTTAAGATGCAAGCACACAAAGGAAAATAAATCAAAGAGGATGACATCATCTAAAACGGCGCATTTAACCTTTTTTTAACCTAAGAACTCAAGGTGGTCATATCAATAAATTATCAGTGTTATGATGAGAGGAAATATGCTCTTTTCTTCTTTTTATATTTTGCTGCTTTAAGGGAGTCATTTGACCAAAAATGGCCCAAAAAACCCTCAACATCGCGATTTTCTTTCCCCCTAGGGCTCGCCCCACGTCAGAAGAGAACAAGCTAAAATTAAAGCTTAATGGAAAAACAGTGATGAGGTTTATGGAGCAAATATCTTTCTCTTACAAAGTGCTGAAATGGTAACAAAGGTGGCAAAATAAGGCTTCTTATTTCATCATTTCACAAATTTATGCTGCAAATGGTTTTATGCATTACATGATATTTCACATTTCAGGTTCTGTATGCAACAATCAAGCCTGTTAAGACAGACGCTGTACTGAGGAACAGCTATTATAAACTATCTTAGGTTGTAAATGCTCTGGTTTGAGGCTTTGGGCCATGCTATATACTTGTTCCTATAAAAATAATAAATAAAATATTCTTTTACATGAGGGCATTAAGTCATACCCATAATCTTGCTAACAAGATCTTAAAATTAAAGTATTTGGACAAACACTGAGAATTATTACCCAGGTGTTCTCCTCTGGGTGGGGCTTACCTGTCTTCAGTGTGACCAAACACTCCTGAGTGACAGGCATGGGGTGGGGCCTTGATAGCGCATCTGCCAACACCTCCACAATGCATTTCATCACCTGCAGGCACAGAGAGGGCACAAAGTTACTCAAAAACAGCCTCATATGTAGCTGCAGCCAATAAACATCGAAGTCTGTAATTGTTTCGCCTTTGGGGGATCAGTGAAATTTCTGTAGAAATTTAGACTCTTATGATAAAAAAAGGTCTCCTCTTGGTGAGGGCTATATGGGAATACATCTACACAGCTTTATAGATTAAAATTCGCCTGCTTCTCTTTGAATGCAGCTCTGTTGCCAACTCACCCACTAATTCAAAGACGTGAAACTCTCAGATGAGAGATCACAATCATTTCAGCTCCCATTGTGCATTCAATGTCGAGCCAATTCCACATGCCAGATGATTTTTCACTCGTTCTTTCCCTCCTGGCTGCCAGATCTTTGAACGTTACTCGGTCCCATTTCACAGCTCCCATCCCTCTTTCACACATTGTGCCCATCTCCCCTTCGTATTCTCATCTCTCCAAACCCCATTCGAGAGCAGCCTCTCTCTCCCTCCACCAAGATGTGAAATGGATCCAGCAGCACCAAATCATGGAGGTCAAGGCTCTCAGTGGCTCTCAGAATGATATCTATTGATTTGAACAAGGTCATACTGAGATTGTCCCCAGTGGAGAAGGTACTGAAGTGAGTTAAATCGCTTGGATTAAGTATTTCTAATCACTGCTGGCCTTTTGAGCTTGGCAGGAGTAGACGCACTGTCACTGGGATTTATTTCTCAGCGCATACAGCATAACGTGCCAAATTCCTTGCATACAACAGTGGCGGGTCACTGTCATCCTGCTGCTGTTTCTACAACTACAATAACACTCACTGTGATGTGCAAATGCTGCTTTACCTTTACGTCTTCATTCTCCAGCTGACTTGGAGTCAGCGGCAATGACAGAACTGCAAGACAAGGAAGAAAACAAGAGAGAAATGTGACTCTCAGCAGCATTAAAACACAGCGCTTGCGTTGGTAACAGGGGACCAAACGTGCCAAAGGTGCAGGTGAATTCACTCCGTCTCTCGCCGCAGTTAGAGATGTGTGAGTCGCTGTCCTTGGTGCTGGACCCGGCAGTCACATCTCTTAATGCAGCTGTCTCTCAGACCGAACCATCACATGATCACTTTAATGAGCTTCAGCCTTTTCTTACCGCAGTTGGACAGTAATGTCAAAACGAACAGTCTTGTCCCGATCATTTTTTTTTTCTTTTGGAGACGGGGCGCGTTGAGCTCTCCAGGAATAGAAAAAATAGCGAAGCTTTTATCAGAGGGTTTGCTTTCACCTCTTCGCTGGATCACGGACGCATTCTGACCAAAACTTAGCCGCCTTTCGGTATTTCTGGAGAGCTAAGCCTCCTGCAGCATCGGTACCCCTGCAGCCTCCGTCCTCTCCACCAGCATCTCGCCGCAACCGCGCCGGCTTTTATAGGACGATGTGGAGGCAGGAAGTGACATCATCCTGGGACTAATTGTACCTGACCGTGCCTCCTGGTTGTCAGGGCGTGCACAGGTTTGGAGGACCTCACAGGGCTGCTGGCGGGAGGAAGAAGCAATGCTTTATCTGTATCCGTGGAAAATACTTTAATCTGATCAAGCAGGTATTTCAATTAGAAACCAGGGGCCCAGATTTCCCCGTCTTTGTCTCCTTTATGTTGTGTTCCCATCCAGAACAAAGCTCCATCATCGGGCAGTATTTGCTCATCATGTCTCTTGACTACCTGGATGTGTTGCTAGGCGACAGTTTATTTAAAATGGCTGTTACTGTGCATACTTTGTGAACAGGTGGCCCTTTTTCACATTGTCTAACCCCAGACAATGCAGCGTTTACCTTTAATACCACCGACACAATTGGCCTCACATGATATACAATACACGTGAATGGCTGTATGACTATAGGTATATACAGACTATGGATGTCCATTAAGAAATCTTTTATAAATACATTACAGGACTGTTTTGGAGGTGGTTATTGGTGGAGTCCTAATCATATTAGCTGATTGTTAATATCATTTTAGTTGTACAGAGCAGAGTATGGTGCAAAACATAACACATGATTTAATGTAGGATGTGCTGTTTCATGAATTTTCTATGTACATTTGGGTATTTCAACAACTACTGGATGCATTGCTATGAAATTTTCATTAATTTATATTCATGGGCCCAAAGGAGGAAACATACTCTCCTTGGTGATCCACTGATTTTTCCTCTTATACCAACAGCAGGTCAGAGTTTTCATTTTTTCTATGAAACATCTCGACATATACTTTGATTGGCACGCACATTCATGGCTACCAGATGACGAGTCGCTCAGAATTTGTTAGCATTTAGCTCAAAGAACATAGTACCAATATGACTGTAGACTGAATCAAACTGGTGGCCATGTTGCAGATGATGTATAATGCTGGAAGACATATGATGTCATTTATTTCTTTGAAGGGGTGGACCGTAGGAGGGACGAGAATTAAACTAAAAACATGCAGCTGATGCTGGATGACAAGTCAGGGACAGACATGTTTAAGCATTCATTACTGGGATGAAGTGAGGAAGATGGACTGGGCACATAAGTGGTGTCAGGTGTCTGATTGTGACTTGTCAATATTATTTGATTCTTTTGACTGTTTGGTCAAACAGAAATATGTAGATGTTTGCATCTGAAATGCTGTTTTCTGTATAACTGGACTCCAGAGGCGGACTCCATCCTGTTAGACTATAAATAAATGTACTGAGTATCTGTAACCAACCATTACCAGATCATTCTGCATTATTTATCATTACAGTCTGTATTAGTTAAGCACACATACATTACAATCCTAAAATTGTAGCTTTTTCCTTATGGGCACTGAGACTCACATGGAGCCGAGGCATCATTTTCTCTTTTGTTACTGACACATTCACATAAAAATCGACACACAAAGAGGTTTCGGAGAAGCAGGTTGGACTGTTTGCTGTTTGAAATTTCCTACTGCACCATCCACTGAGATCCCAAAGATCTCATTACGCTTTCAGAGAGACAATAAAGGCCAATTTACGTCACCCATATTTGTCCCGCACAAAGCAGGCACAGCTTTGTTTAAACATGAAGAGGGCTTTTCTTTGAATGCAAAAATAAGGTCATTATGAAATCCAACAGCTATAAGGGCTGATTGAAATTCAGCTCACTGCAACATCCAAGAGAAATGGTAGAAGGTGTGGGGGTAGGGAAATATATATTTTAAATCCTAAAGTGTTTTGTTAACAGCAGTGAAGCACAAACAAATTTTTTTTAAAAATCCTCTTTTTTTAATGCTCAAGGTCTGTATCCTTGAAAATGTTGCTCTAAGTAAACACATTAAAATGGACCACTCCCATTTAATGCCCAAAAGGCAGGGTCTTTCATTATGTGCTGGAAGACATGTTTATCTTGAAACAAGTTCTATGAAACCATCCCGTTCTGCTCTTTACAACTCAACCATGCTGAGCACATCCTGCACAGCTTAGCAAGTAACCCGAGCTGCGTTTAATATAGCGTCCACCTGCTCTTGTAATCGCACTAATTAAGCAGAGTCAATACATACTGTATGCTCTTATGCCATATACCATCTCATTTGTGTGCAGATAAACAATAATGACTCCTCTGCTCGGCAGTAGCATGTGGTGGGTTTCCATGCCTCTATGCTCAGTGCACAATACTGCAGGTACTGGAGGACAGAGAAGTTAAAGTGGGCCTGAGGATGTGAGGAACAGACGTGTGACTAAACTGCCTCTGGTCTGAAAAGTCACAGTGGGTGCTATGGATGACAAACTGTTTTCCATCTTTAAATTATTCCAGTCAGCTGATCAGGGCCCCTCTACAGTGGCAGGGTGTCTCTGCGTGACTGCACACGCACACTGCATGTTGCTGGAAATGAGGCTCGAAGCCCGGGCGACCTCCCAGGTAAATGAATTTTAATGTGGTGATTGATGTAATCTGTGATTGTGGCTGCAGAAGTCCAACCTTTGTCACGTAAGAGTTGCGTGTCAGTGCAACAAAAGTGAACATTGTCAGAAATAGTTTAATGAAACACGGATTTAACAGTCGATTTAGTTTATTGTCTCTTGTATGAATGTATAAACGTCACATTAACAGGTCAGAGGTTGTTATTTCAGTCTTCGCTGGTTCTAAAACCTGTAGTTCGATTATAGCAGCACTTGGCGAGACTTTTCTTTAAAAATACAAATGTGGCAGAAACATAGACGGTCGTCCGGTCCCCACTGCTAGTGTGAGGTCGGAGCAGTTCAATCGTCTTGGTGCAGGGATGGTGAATTAAAACTTTAAAGCAAAGCAGAAGACTTTCTGCAAAGAGCAGCAAGTGTCTCATACAGACAAGGCTGCTCATCACCGCCAAGTGCATAAAAATGAAGTATTTAGGTTGCAGGATTCACTGTCACATTACCTCTGGGGTTCCAGATCTTAAAACCGCAGTGTTTTCCTCTATGCTGCTACTTGGGGCCACAGACATGCAAAGAGTGGCTCACAACCTCTCCTCTGCAGGTGATCCACTGTGTCGCCTCCTCAACAGTAACCACTGTAGCGGTGACATGCTTATAAAACAGTCCAGCAAAGTGAAAGCTACACAAGTCCGAGACATCTCAAACCCACGAGGAGCGAGAGCAGCTGGAGGATGGCTGCTGGTGACAGAGCGTCAGACTGCAGGTGAGGCTGGCCTGACTTGACCGCACTCGGTCGGGTGAAGATATATGGATGCTCCTGCAGATGAGAGACAGAGAAAACATCGGTTTGTGCATCTTGAAGCTAATAAAAGGTCATCCTGTGCTGGCGGTTCCAGTTTCCATTCATTTCATAACTGTATATAAATCAACACGCAGACCTCATTATGATGAATATTTCATCTACTTATATTATTTCACCTACGTATATAATTGTTTTCATTTTTGTCTTATTTGTATTGTTGTTGCATGTTGCAGCAGCTGCTAACAGGGACTGTTTGTTGGAGTATTTTAAGATGTTCAAACTCTGAGGACACAATAATAATAATAATAATAATGGCTTTATAATGACTATTAAAGAACCAATACACTATTAATATGAATGCTAATAAGCAACTAGCTTGAGAAGAATATGAATATGTTTATCTTAATATGAGGTTTTACCCAAAAATGGCTATAAAATCTAACCTGGGACTGATTTTCTGTCTGCAACATTATTTTCAGTCTGTGTTAAAATGAGTAGAATGAATTTGTCCCCTCAAAGGTGCCAAATTACTGTAACAACCAACATCCTTTGAAAAAAGCAGCAAGCTCGAGTCCATTTTTCCTCGATACAACACATTATCACATGAACTGCATGAAATGCCTGAAAGCTTTCAGGTTGAAGACACAGTTTAACATGTGTTGCTCTGCTGTAGTAACAACGCTGTCCTACCATGGGTGGACAGATGAGACCGATTGGGTCAGAGAAGCTGCTCACAATCATCTTCCCTCCCTCAGGCTGAAACTGTGAGCAGAAGACAGAGAGGCGTGGAGGAATTCATTTGTGGGAAAAACTGCGTCAAGTATCTTGAAATATGTTGATGGGGGTCTGTGTCCTTGAGTTTCCCACACTTGTGATCCACAATACAGCTTAGAACTCATCCTTTTGTCAGCACAGATGTTACTTCACATAATAAGTGAGTGCCAGTGGGCTGATGGTTGACCTTTAACCTCCTGTGCCATTAAACACAAGCAGACAAGCAGTGTGACTCTTCACCATGTTGTTCCACAGCCCCTTGGCCAGCTCCTCGTGCCCCTTGATGGTGAAGTGGAAGCAGTCGTGAGTGAAGAAGGTCATATCGATCTTCCCGTTCTGCTGAGACAAAACGCACGCACACGTTTCAGCCTCGCGTTAAAGTCAAAAGCTACAGCTGTCACGCACGGGACTCTCGTGATTCAGTGGTTACTGTTTCACGTCGACTGTGGTCTCTGGAGTGAGGATAGATTACCGGGAGGCGGGGAGGGTCAGCGTGTTTCAGGAAGGGCTGAAGAACAACAGCAAAGTTGTCCCTGAAGAAACGGTCGCTGTACAGCAGCTCCTCAAGTCTTTTCTGTGGACAGAGGTCGCATGAAAGCGGATTTATCTAACAGCAATCACACATGAAATACAGCGTTTGTGTGTCCGTGCACCAGTTTGGACATTATAGTGTTTAATTAGAGGAAGTTATGATCTTCCAGGATTGTTATTGATTTAAACTGTTTCCTATTATGGATAACATTTGCATTAAATAGAGAGCTATAAACTGGACCTGGAACTCCAGATTGACTTCTACCAGCTCCTGCAGTTCAGGAGACCTTGCTACTGGCTCTATCAGGCACGAGCAGAAGGACCTAAAGATGGGCAATAACAAAAAGAACAAGGGAGTCAGCTGGTTACACTCTGCAATCTCACCACCAGATGCCACTAAATCCTGCACCCTAGTCCTTTAAGGCTCAGGTAAACGTTTGTAAAGAGTGGCTCACCTTTGGAGCAGGCACCCTGGGGTGGGCTTCTGCACCTCCCTCAGAGTCTGCATGGGCAGGATCTGAACGACATTAACGATCATACGAGGAACCTGAAGCACACCACGGTAAAAGACAGCCACGCTGCAGTGAATTCCAGCAGTGCACCGAAACCTCGCTAAGACCAGATCCAAGTCTCCTTTTCTGCCACTTTACCTCATTCATAAGCATTTCCAAGGAGGCGGTCATATAGTGAATGAAGTTATCCACTGAAAACAGAGCCTAAAGAGAACACGGAGACTCTGCAGAGATTAATGACATTTTGGTCATTCAAGAAAAAGCACATTTTCCTTGAGCTAAACTCATTTCTTAAAGAGAAAGACCTTGTCTTTGCAGTAATCACAGATGTCGTTCATGCCCATGAGAATGGTCAAAAGCTTCCAGTCCTCCTCGAAGTTCAGACCCTACAGGAGGAGACAGCAGAGGGCTTAGAGTGTAAATATGATGCAAGAAAAACAGATTCAGGGACGGCATCTTGCTGGAGGATACCTCAGACTCCAGCTGTTATGCATTTTATCTCCTTCTGTTGTGACATTTCAGAGAAAACAGGGCATTACTGTACCTCATAACCTCTCAGCGTGTCAATCAAATGTCTCGTCTGGCCGGGAAGATTGCTGTGAAGAGAGAACAACATCTTTCTAAGCCTCATTTATAAATAAAGCAGAGGGTCACACAGCACACTCTGTTGTATGACAATACAATTTCTTAGCAGAGGAACATGAAGACCAAACAGACTAAAATCAGCCAATAAGGTTATGACATCACTGGTTGCTCAGTAACCCGAAAACCTGCTGATGTGACACTGATGAGTCCGTACAAGGTGTTGTGTCCAGTCACGGCCAGGTTGAAGCCTGTTTCGCTGATATGAGCCTGCATCCCGTGAACGGTCTTGCCGGGAGCGGCACCCAGCAGACTGGGATTGAACAGCTTGATGATGTCTGAGGAGCACATTCGGAGGAGGAACGTGTGAAGACGATGCCTTGCGCACGCGGTTAATATGTGGAGAATAAAACTGTTAACGGTCAGCTGAGGTATCGTCATCTTACTTGCCAAAGTAATGACATCCTGAAATGAGCCGTGACCTCCAATGCTGCACCGTGAAGACATGTCAGGAAAATAGCATTAGTACCAAAATGAGAGGAAGGCAACCAAGTGCATTTACTTCAGTAAGTGTCACATTGAGATCTCAGTGTGACATCATGACATCAGTAATCAGCAGATTAACCCACAGTTAAAATATACTAGAGACCAAATGTAAAATCCTGCTGTTACAATAATGCATGCGTAATAATGAAATAATGATGTAATACTGTATAGAATAGCGTAACAGTCACAGGGGCCATTTTTCTGCCATTTTCAGACTTTGCCTTGTTGAAAATGTTAAGACATAGGAACACTATTGATGTTACATGCTGTCTACATGTCTCTACAGCAGAGCTATTATCTGAGCGAGCCACACATGATTTGTCACCTCCACGACACATGACGAAACTCGATGGGAATCCCGAGGACAGTGGTGGCGTTGGCGCCTATGGCCGTCTGAAACGAAGAGACACAACATATAAGTCATCTGGCTGCACTGCTGTCACTGCAACATATATTACTTATAGTGTATCAACACTGCAGCTGAAGAAGAAACAACACCTACTGTGAGTGAGTCCCCCAAAGCAGCGATGACTTTGATATCTGCCGCCTTCACAAATTCAACTGGAGCAAAAGGGTGAAAGCAAAGAGGGAGATGAAAGAGGAGAAATGAATGTGAAGTCTCAGCTCTCAGAAAACAGACTGATTTGGAGTGGAGGGAGTGATCCTGACAGACCTGAGGAGGGGACGGAGGGAGAGGGACTCATGTCTGGGCACTGGAACACAGGATGTTTGAAGCTCACCGGCCGAGTTTTCTCTGGAAACTCCTGAGAAACAGGAGAGAGGCAGATCTGAGCCTTTAAATCGCTGATTTTCAGGCACGTGTCCGACGTGGGACAGTCCCGCAGACACAGCCTGGAGGTATTTCTTCCTTATCTCTCCACAACTGCATGATCTTTTCTTTATTCTGAAACAGCTATGCTCGTCGTGCTCATACTCAGGATGCCTGCTGCTCCATGTGGTGTGGTCAGTTGTTCCCCCATAGTAACCTGCCTCTTATGTTAAAAGTAGGATACACATTGTTATCTACTCGTATTGTTTCTGCTTCATTTTGTGAAATTGTGCATCTTTTTTTAATAAATCTGTCAATCAAGGACTTCTGGTCATAGTCATGATGGTCTGTAGTCTCTAAATCAGCTAACAAAACACGATTCTTTAGATCTTTTTGTATCATCCCATATCCAATAGTAACATTTTGATGGTCGGTGATGAAACCAGGTGTTCACGGTACCTTGTTGAGGGCCTCCTTGCTGTAGTGTCGTATCCCCTCTTCATACTCCCACCACCAGTCGTTGCCTTTAAGAGAAGGATTATTACAAAAAACGGCCATTCGCAACTGTTCAAAAGGCCCACTCGGTCACTTTTAACATGTGTTTATCAATTAAACAGTTAGTTTTCCTTTCACAACGGCACTTACAGCACAAAAACAGTCACTCTAAAATCAGTCTTTACTCCCAGGTGTACATGTACTTCTTTAGATTTTTTTTGTTACCACATCACATCATATACACCACAAACAACCTGTCTAAAAAAGAAAAAAAAAAGGCCCCGTTTCACAGGCTGGTGTAACAATAAATACAGGCACACAGCCTCACATGTGCTCTGCCCTCCTGCTTGTTCTAGCACTTACCTTTGACAGAGCAGGACGTGAGCACACATGTTGCCACGGCGATCCAAAGCCACCCCATAGTAGTGCGTATGCGCCCGTCAATAGGATACCCCTACAGACTGCACAGTGCGATGCAGAGTTTTACAGCGCTGTCACTTTGTTTGGCCCACCCTCTAAAGCCGAGTGACAGCCTGCAGGCCCAGTGAGAGCCGGTGTGAGCGTCTGATCTGCGTCAGCAGCACAAGGCCTCATTACAATAACCTTTGACAGCATTTAAGCAATAAAGACAACATGTCAGACAGCCTTAAATATCCATATATCATTTATTAACTTCTTTATAAACTTGTATTTGCGATGGTAAAAATGTAGTCTTCTCGACAATCCTGACCAGTGTTTCATTTTAGACAAATTGTGAGATGAGTGGGTCTCGATGTGTGAATGCTTCAGTGAAACTGTTTCTTATCGTCCTACGAATAACATTTTACTGACCTTTTTAGACTTACACGTCATGCAGATGCATTGGCAGACAAGCTCTCGACGATTCTAACAACAAGCACGTACTGTGGAGCTGAGCGGCCGGGCCGCGTGTGGCGGACTCTGAAGTTTCTAATCTTGTTCGGATAAATACTGTCTGGCCAAACTGTGGCTTCATTTCTGCGTTTGAGGTCCATCTGAGCTGAAAAGTGTAGGCTGAGTACAAAGCTCCAACTTGGACTTTTGGTGAGGGGGTGGAAATTCTCACAACAGCTGAAGTTGTGTAACCACACACACACACACACACACACACACACACTCTAACTAATCCACTTCCTCTACTGTAGAAAGATCCAGAGTTTGAGGCGCTGCTATATTTAAGGCTGCTCCAGTTTCTGCCTCGGCTAACACGAGGCTTAATAAACAAAAAAAAAAAAGATCGGGCTTGTAGGATGAGATGAACTATTGAGCTCCCACCCAAAAATCAACCACTAGAATGAAATCAAAGCCTGCTGCTGGCAAAACATCACACCGGCGAACAGCAACACCTTCAAAATCTGCTCTCCGCTTCCTGTCACTGGATCTGTAAGTCAGCTTTTCAGGGACTTGTTGTCTAAACTGAAGTTTTAAAAGCCTGTGCTGTCTGTGTGTGGATGAATTCTCAAACAGGATCAGCATGAGGGATTTCAGTGACAGCTCAGATCTGACTGATTTCAGCAGCTCCTCGTTCTTCATGTCTGCCGTGTCGAAATGAAAGACTTGAACCCCCGTGCATAAAATTAAATGATCTACGCCGTCCAGCCCTTCTGTCAATTAAAGCAAATCACTTCATTGTTTTTTTTCTTCTTATTCTTATGAGATAACATGGCTTTAGCACACTTTAGCACGGTTACTAATGCTGAATGTCAACTTAACAAATGACTCGTGAATGCAAAGATGAATGAATCCGTCCACTCGTTAACTCTGAAAATAAAGTGCCTAAAATTAAAGTCTGCAAAACGATGAGCTTACATGCAAAAACATGACTTTCTTTAGCATCTAGACCAGGGCTAGCAAATAAAATTATTCTAGTTCACATTTTCCTGCCTGAATTTGTTTCTAAACACTGCTCAAAATTAGGATTGAAGCAGTCCGTCATGTTCTTAAAAAAAGGGAGAGCGAGAAGAAACTAACACACATATCAGATTCCAACTATTGATTAGTCCAGTCCAAAATGCCGTTGGTGGCAACCGCAAAACTATTTCCACTGTGAGGAGACGGGTGTTTGTGGCAGTATCCTGAGTCACAGACTAGCAAGTCCCAAGTCTGTGTTATCCTCTCAGCGCTCTGCTCTGTAACACTGTCCATAAACACCCACACTGCCCTTCCTCAGCACAGGACCAGTACATTTGAAATGGAGAGAGGGAGTTGTGAGACTGCACAGGACGGCAGCTCTTTAAGCATGTGGAGGGAGCAGGCAGAGTGGGAGAGGTGCTCAAACCGGCAGGTATTGAGCGAGTGAGCACCAGCTGCTCCACGGGCCGGGCTGGCAGAGCCTCTCGTCTGTCTTTCACTGCCCTCACTCCATCTGGCTTCCTCTCACTGCTGCTGCTGCTGCTGCTCCTCTTCCTCCTGGGCCGCGCCCTGGGCTTGTGTTTCTCCCTGACCCTGGGGCTCGGCCTGGGCTTGCGTCTGTTCCTGAGCTGGTCTGGGAGGGGGCGCTGGGGCAGGGGCGGGCGGGCGAGGGGGCACTATGATTTGGTGTTGGCGCTGTCTGTAGGCGATGACTGTGCCTAACAGCAGGGCGATGACGGTCATGAGGTAGAGGTCCCACTCCGGGCCCAGAAGCTGGTCCAGGTCCACCTGAGAAATCAGCTCCTTCAACTGACAGCAGCCAGAGCCAGATGGGGAGAGGATGGAGGGCAAAGACGCATGTGATTAATATCAGCTCCCTCTAATGATGCTTTTAACTTGGTTGGCATACAATATTGAGTTTCAAAGCCAAATTGTCAGAGTTCCAGCTGGAGAATTTAAGAGACAGTACTCACGTTAAGATCCTGCAGGTACTGCAGAGTGTAAATCAGACCCAGCTTGCACAGGGCCAAGAAAACTGGGACCTGCGCATCAGGACTGGCTTCAGCGGCCATGTCGTAGAAACGCTTGGCTAAATGGATGTCCTGCAGAGCCACATCAAACAGTTCTGCATCACAAACCAGTCTGTGCATCTCTGCATTAGAGACCAGTGAGTATATCAATTACATTATGACTTCATTCTATTCACCAGTCTCTGCCCACCTGTTTGATGCCCAGGCCTTTCTCGTGCATGTAGCCCAGGTTAAACATGGCCTGGGCGCTGTGCTGCTGCTCTGATGCCAGCCTGTAGTGGATGACAGCTGTCTCGTAGTCCACATCTGTCCCATAGCCGTAGAAGTGGTAGTCTCCTAGTTTTATCCTCGCCACAGTGTAACCTGGGAAAGACAATTTCATGCGTCAACTTTCATTGCTTCATAGCGCAGACTGATAATCGATGAGGGACGGAGTGAGCGTGGACTCGCCTTGTGCGGCAGCTCTTGTCCAGTGGAGCAAAGCTCGAGGGTAGGTCTCGTTCTCACTGAAGATCTTTGCTCCTTCTGGGTGTTACAATCAAGACAAAAACCAAAACAAACATCTAAAGGTCAGGATGTTACTTGTCGCAAGATCATGGGTTATCAATCCTTCCTTCCTTCCTCTTTCGATACTAATGTCATGGTTTTACTTACTCTGGTCCAGAATGAAAGCCACATTGCTCTGGGCCACCTCATAGCCCTGCTCAGCCAGCAGCAGATACTGGACCAGCGCAGCGTCTGTCTCACCCTCCTTAAAGCTGCCGTAGGCCGTCATGAGACGCTCTGACCAGCGGCCGCGCTCACAGACGTTCTTGAAAAGCTGCAACAAGGACACGAACACACCATGATTTCTAACTTGCAACATGATACTAGAGTGCAAAGAAAGACCGTAGGGAAGACTAGAATGGATGATAATGGATTCTCTTAAACCAGGAGCTACATGGGCAGCATATGGGTTTTAATGGATGAGTAACTGCTGAATCCCACAAGAGGATTAAGTTCATCTCTTAAGTCTCATTTCAGCATAATACAGAGGATGAGGGGTGACTCACCTCCACAGCAGTGTGGCAGGAGCGCATCACTCCAGTACCAGTAGCATGCATCTGAGCCAAGTTGTAGAAGGCCAGGATGTGGCCGGCCTGTGAGGCCAGGTTGAAGAATTTAAGCGCCTGCTTGTAATCACGTTTCACACCAATGCCATCTGAGGAACGTCGGGAAGAAGAGAGAGGAAAGCGGTGAACTCAGCGGAGAAAAAAAAGAGTTCCAGTGAAGAGAAATAAAAAACGATGTGAAGAACGTGAAGAGAGATTGAAAGCTAGCAAAAGAAAGAGAATATTAGATTTACCAGACAGACAACAAGGAAAAATGACGCACACACCATGCACAGGTATACACAGACAGACAGACAGACAGACAGACAGACAGACAGACAGACAGACAGACAGACAGACAGACAGACAGACAGACAGACAGACAGAGCCCTCAACACTCACTGTAATACATGGTGCCCAGCTGCAGCTGTCCGTCCACCCAGCCCTGCTCTGCTGCCTTCTGGAAGTATTTCAGTGCCAGCTCGTAGTTCTGAAGACACAAACACACAACTTTCAAATGGCTGCTCTGATTTAAGCATGAGTGACAATCTGGCGGCTCGCTATCAAAATGAAAACGTCGCGTACAGAAACGACTTTACGACTGAGATTTAAATTCCTCCTTACTTTATTATTGCCAACAACTGTAGCTGCTAGGTTAGCAACGCACAGTAAGCTGCTGATTCAAATGGGTCTGGGGGGTGTACCTTCAACTCGGACCTGATTCAAAAGGGGAAAAAAAGGACTACTGCTTTCTTACCACTGGGACACCTCGTCCATATAGGTAGGCCATGCCAAGGCCACTCTGTCCCACTGGATTACCCTGGATGAACAAAAAAAAGCAACAAGTAAATGAAAGACTGCATCACAGCAAATCATAATAACTGAATAACACACATCACCTCAGAGGTGAAAGCCTGCACAGCAGCAGCAGACAACTGTTCCCCTCCAGAGGTAAGAGTGCTGCTTTCTCTCTCTTAAAGAATAACTAATGGTGAACGCTGACAGAAACACTAAAGACATCAGTCTACAGCTCCGTCCTTACCAAGTCAGAAGCCTTCTTAAAGTACTGCAGGGCCGTCTCGTTGTTCTGAGGGAGAAACTCGCTGCCTTCTGAGTACATCTGAAAGACGGAAGGAGTCACTGTCATCTCTTAGAAATCAAAAACTTGACGCAGTGCCTCGGCAACATCAATGCCAAATCACTGGCGTATTCATTCTGGACTCCATTTAGACCGTCTCACTGCTCTCCAACTCACTGACTGCTCGTCCTGAGTTTTCACACAGTCCGTGCTGCATATTCATAATGTTTACAAACACAGAAGTGAAACAGATGGGCAAAAAGATCCCACATGAACATACTGAAGTGTTTGCTTTTATAGATAAGGGACAATGTCAGTGTAAAGAGTTGTAAAAAAAAATAATTAAAAAAAACGGTTTCATTATAAACACCTAAGTTTCCACCACCCTTCACACAGCTTAACAAAGACGTCTCACCTTGCCGAGGAAAGCCATGGCATGCGTGTTCCCCGCATTTGCAGCCTGAGTGAAGTAGTCATACGCCCTCTGTTGGACAGGAAGCATCGGAAATACATCTCAGTGCAAATTACAATCACAAAAACACAACGCTTCAAAAGAATCTTTCAAAATAAATGTTAATGTCACCTGATGATTCTGTTCTACTCCGCGTCCTCCATGCAGGTGTAACTGACCTAATCCCACCTATCAGGGGGAAGCACAGAACCTTGTTAAACTTCAATGACACACTCTTTTGATTGATTAGTAGTTTGGTCTATAAAATGTCAGAAAATGGTGAAAAACATTGATCCATGACGTCCTAAAATGTCCACAACTCAAAGATAATCAGTTCAGCGCAGACATGGGACACCAACTGACGACGACATGATCTCACCTGTGCTTGTACGTCTCCTTTCTCAGCTAGAAACTGATAGTACTGGATCAAGTCCTCCTCCAACATCCCACTGGTAGACCCTGGGTTCTCCACCTCATCCAGCAGCCTGATCCTCTGCACCGCTGAGCCCCCTGTCAGGGACACATCACTCGCCACTGGAGGTGGTGACAGAGAGTACAGATTGGGTTATGTGCCCGAGAAGAACCACAACATCACACGCAAATATTACAAACCCTGCAGTGAATACTCACCCTGATTTGCCACAAGCCTGTAGTGTGTCAGTGCTGACTCACAGCTCTGAGGAACACCCACACCTCCCCAGTATCTGTATCCCTAATGAAACAATGAGGGGGTGTCATTCTTTTATACTTCAGAAATAATGTAACTGTGTCATCGCTCCACTGACAAACAAATCAACTCACCAGAATCATATGAGCTATCAAGTTTCCACCCAGTGCCCCAAAGGTGTAGTAAACCAAGGCCTGAAAAACAGACAGTGGAGGTAATATGTGAACAACTGACAGATGTTGCATAACAGCATTTTCAAGACGTTTCACATTTACTGTAAGACTTGACTTCAGTCATACAGCACAAAAAAGTACCTTCGCCTGACTTGAGTTAACACCAAGTCCTGCTGCATACAGAAAGCCAAGAGCCTATGGAGAAGTAAAGGAAGCTCAGTGTTACACAGCTTAGAGATGTGAAGTCAAAATGTTTGCAGCACTTTTCCCAAGTCACATATTAACAGTTCGAGAGAGCTCTTCACCGTCTGAGCTTTAGGCGAGCCCTCCATGGCAAGCTTCTCAAACATTTCTTTGGCCTTGGTGACGTTCTGGTTCATGTAGTCCCCAAACAGCATGGCGTACGCCACCTTCTCCAGGGCTTTCTGGTGGCCTTTCTCCGCTACCTTCAGCAGCTTTTCGTATAATCTGAGACGGGGGTTGGATAAGCAGAGGTGGCACCGGTGAATTTGGATTGAGAAGCGCATGATTAAAATAACGTATACATAACAGACACCTAAAGCAAATAAAGCAGTGAAACCAGTGGAATACATCAGAGGGAAGAAACTCACTCTTTCTTCTGAGTCTTCCTGGTGGTGGCATTGAGCATGCGCAGGACGGTCTGATACTGCTCCTCAGCCTCCTCTGCCTGGAGTCTCAGCTGTGCCTGCTCCTCCGCTGAGGGAGAGAGAGAGAAGCCAATGAGATCAGGCAAAAAAAAAAAAAAAAAATGTATAAAGCTTTGGCAGCAGAGGGGGCAATAGTAATTTGGGAAATGAAACTATGAAGCGCTCTTAGGCTGGTTTCCATCATCAGTTTCATTAGCTGGTGAGCTTTTCAAAGGCTTTTATTTTGATAAGAAAATATATGTACCATATAACAAATTATCTTTATGCATTGGCTCTGTGTGGGAAATGAGCCAACCACAATGCAAAATGTTCATCCATCCATTTAAGCAAATAAACCACCATTAGACGCTGATGAATGGCTGGATTTTGGCTTCAAAATAAGATACTCAGGGTAGTTCAAAGTTTGTCACACTTGCTTTGGGGAAGTTTTCACATTAAGTTGAAGACTTACTCTCACAGAAGCCCCACTTCTTCTCCTGGTCGTAGTCGTAGATTGTGGCGCACCACAGCCGCCCATCCCCCCGTCCATCAGTGGTGCAGTCCAAGTACTCCTTCCCCTGGAAGAGGAATGGGAAGATGCAGGGCTCTCCATGGGCTGTACCCCCATTCACCACAGGAACTGTGTCAGATAAAACAAACATATTGTTATATTAGATAACAGAAGCAAATAATAAATTATGTTTACTGGATATATTATGATAATATCGAGAAAATGTGTGAGCATGTCCACTGTGATCTCTTTTTTCTATGCAACAACAGTTCTGGATTAACATATTAAACACAGAAAATCTGCTCATTTTAATAACTGTCAGTAAATCTCCATCTTCTGACAAGGTCAATATTGCACTTGAACGACTGAAGGAAAATGACAGACAATCCCCGAGTAAAATGATGTAACTGTCTGCAAGAGGAGCCACAGGTGCAAAGCGCAGTTAATTTCTCATGGGGTTTAACCGTTTATCCAATCTGCTGCCGCCATGAAACCACAGGCGTCTGCTCGGAGTCAGCAAACAGAAAACAGGTTAACATGCTCACACTCAGAAGAGCTTACAAAGTAAGACAAGGCAGTCTTCACTCCCAAAAACAGATGTGATTTAAGACAAGGTGAAACCCTGAGGGCACAGAGGATTCAGTAAAGCTACTGACAGACTATCACCACTAACCACATCTGCCAGACATGCTTACACAAGAGCTACAGAGTTTTTGTCAGGTTCAGAGTGTGAAATAAACACTAAAATGTCCAACCACTTCACACATTGATGAGAATCTTAAGGTTTTCACTAACTCATACAGAGCTGAACTTATTCTTTGAATGTCAAAGCATTTCAATTAGTTCAGCTGTCAAATCCTAAACCTTAAAACTGCCGTCATTACAAGCTTCTAACCAGCTGCCCAGTGGTTCACCAACCCTTGTTAACACGGCTATGTGAAGCCTTACAGTATAAAGTAATCAGCTGTCATAATCAGAATGTTTTCACGGTGTCTAAGTGGGAGTCCACATGCTGCTTATGTTAAAGTGATAGGAAAACCTTACATCTTAATTGTATTTACAAGTGTAAAGTCTCATGGCTACACCACCAGCTAACCATCTCTGGCTTTAACTGGACAGGCCAAAACAACTCATCTGTCAGTCTGCTGCCAGTGACAGACAGTATGCCAGCTTGTGATCTCTGTCTCACACAGACATTTGGAGACACATGCATAAGCCAAGAAAACAAACCAGAAAAGCTTAGCCTGTGTTCGCTAGTTAAAACAGCGAAGCTAACCAACTGACCGTTCAGCCTGTAGTTCTTTTTTTTTTCCTACTGCAAGTGTTTGCAGCTCACTGTCTGAGTTAAAAATCACAGTCCTTACCCTCTTTAGGTTTCTCTTCAACTGGAGGAGGCTGCTCAGGCAGGTCCTCCTTCTCCTCTCCCTCCAGTCCATCCCCCGGTGTCTGATTCTCCTCTTCTGGCTGGGAGACTTCACGACGAGAGGTCACAGAAGCTCCAGCCACAATTCCTGACGCCAGATGGACGTCTTCCTCTTCAGAGTCTGGGTCATGGTAAGACTGCAGAGAAGAACGAGGAACAGATTAATGGGGGGATCACACTGTGTATTAAAATAGGCAAAAGGCATGGAGGGCTATCTTAGGTAACATTTGAAATATAAATTATTTATACACTTAATAATTTCTAACAATACTGTTAAACTTTTCAATTCACCTGTCCCTGATAAACAGCCAATTGAGGCCAAAAACAGTGTACTTTTCCAGAATGCAATTAAGAAGAAATTTCAATGGCAGCAGATAACAGGAATCAGATATAGGTTTTTTGCACAAAATAGATCAGTCTTTCTTACAGATAACTTTAAACTCAACATTGCAAATTTGTGAAGACATCCTCTTAAAAATGCACCAAGGCATTTGGTTAACATCAAGTTGAAATATATTTAAAATGGATTTCACCAAACAGCTTTGATAGACTTAAATAGATCAGTCTCTGCTGCAGTGTCAACAACTCATTTAGACAAATAAAACCCTGAAATAGCACAAAAGGTAAGGCAGTAAAGTATGCCAAATTCAACACAGAAAAAACACTGGGTCACACCCCAAACCATGATACCGGCAAAAGCACAGTGGTCTATTTCCCATCACGTCTACCATCCTCAGGGTCTGACATGCTAACTTGGAGACTAATCTCAAACAGTTCACGTCGTACCTTTAGCTCTTGTCCGTCATTTCCGTGTTGCTCTTCATCTGAAAAGTGTAAATATGGCAGTCACTGTTAAAGACATGCACCTGAGACGGACAGACGGTGTCCGCTGATAAAACGTCAAACAGCTGCTTGCAACAGTTTCAGAAGGTACAACCACTGTGTCTGTGTAGGTATGCACCAAATACACGACACGAAGGGTTACTTACCAGCTTTTATTTCTTTGACGAAGACTACCAGCACAATGGCCAAAAAGTAAAATGTTCTTGCTGTCTTTAAATACCTCTTATAGCCCATTGTCAACAAGCTAACAATCTGCTAGCTGTAGCTTCTGCTATTTCTATCACCAAGCATTCAGTTACAGTTGAGTCACTCCCAGAAACGCAGCATAAATAACCTCAAACACACGCTCACCACCACGAAACTTGTGTCTGTGCAACAACTTGGTTAATCTTAGCGTCTGCAGCTGCCAAACCACCAAACAAATTCCAATACAAAGCTACGCTAGCAGAGAAGTACCTGGCTGGATTGACGTTTAGCTAGCTAAAAAGCTAGTGTTGTGTAGCCACGCAAAAGACCAACCAAACAGCGCAATATTTGCAAGAGACGCAACTCCTCGGTCTAAAAATTGTTTGCAGAGTAGCTCTCGGTACTTCAAAACATCCGCGTTTAACGGCAAGGTGCGAAATCTTTAGCCTTTCGTTTATATTAACCAGACACTACTTAGCTACCCATGTTAAGCCCCTACTACTGATCGACACTTCCTATTCTCGCAATTCGACCAATGACAGCGCCTTTAGTTTGACAGTAGCCAATGACCGGGGGGCAAAGACGTGTCAGCGAATCAGGTGCGTACACAATTATGTTTCTAGTTGAGGGGTTCGTCCACGACACCAAAACACACTGTACAGATTATAATCATGTGGAGGGTAGGTGATTGCCTTGCAGCCATTATAACCCGCACATTTAGAGGCATTAAAACTAACATAAACACGTACAAGGAGCGTGAGGAGCTTCACGGAAATCAAGAGCTCAGGTTTTGGACAGATTTGAAGGATAAAAGACTTTGTGAGTGTATATTTCTATATGGGCAATAATATCGCTCTTATAGTTTCAGCAGCTTTAAAATATCAGTTCCTAATTTCAGTCCAGAACACTGTACAGCCCCTCTTGGATATTATTGCAGTCAGGGTTGACTTCTCTTACCACAAAGGGAGGAGACAACGCTCCACTTCATTTGGTGTCTCTGATCCATAGTAAACCAGTTCACTGTCTCAGACTCTATAAGCCACTAAAGGCATTAGCACTCAGCCCATTTGACTAACTGGAGCCATTAATTTTCACAGGAAATTACTTAAATGAAACAGTACCTGGTCAGGGCTGTCAGCTGCTTGATGACTATAAGGAAGTCAGCACTTTAAACAGCAGAGATTATGAGTTCATATGAAATAACAATACACACACTGGCAGACAGGAGAGTAACAGGACTACAACACACACGCAAATGTATTCACACTTCTCTCAGAAGTCACCAAACTGTGAGACTATTCACGCCTTTGCATACATAAGCACTCATACCAGCAGATGTGGTAATTAATAACTGCATGTTTATTTACAGGCTGTTTTAGTGGTCATTTCAGAGACAGTAATAAGACAAAGACATCATTATTTGGAAATAAACACAAAAAAAACAAGACATTCACAGTAAACAACATAATGCAAGGCAGGGAGCTCACAAAGTTTCTGAACAGTGACACATTATTTGCCATCAACACTCTGCAGCTTTCCACAAGAGAAACATCGGCAATGTTTGACTTTTGTGATGCAGATCTGGTCCTCTGCAGGCTGTCGAAGCCGAACAACCGCACAGAACGAGATTAGACTTTGGTTGAAAGCCAAGAGAAGTACAGATATGTGCCAAAAAGATAAAACAAAAATGTTCTACTCCTGGATAAATACAACTTTTTCCATCACTGTTGCCAATGTACCATCTCAACCAAAATCAGAACAACAAGAGCATTCATGTCCAGATACTTTTGTAACCCATCATGTAAGAATGTATCATTAAAAAAGGCCATTTAGACAGTCAGCAGTTTATTTATTGAAAATCATCACAAAACATTTCTTTAAAATGATCACATCTGTGGTACAAAACCTGTACGACAATTGATTTGATGAATCCTCGATGATTCACACCTGAACACACTCAAACCTCAATAGTTTAAACAGCAACGTGCCATAAAAAAAGTGATGTCGTCACTGTGTGCCCTGGTCAGTGACATCACTGTGAAAAGTTTTGGAGTCACTGTTGAGATGTGGCACATAAGGGGCCCCTCCCTCAAATATAATATAACCCCATCCAGCTTTGGACCCACTATGCTGTGCCCATTCACTCTGATGTTCACTGCCTCCTGGTTACAGTGAAGTGCTTCAATATATAGACATTCAAAATTGTGACCATTTATTCACTTTTTAGGGCTTTTAATAAAAATACAAATAAATAAAAGCCAAAATTCTCAAAAAATGTTACACAGAAAATAGACCATATGCAACTGATTCATTACTTAATTGAATTTTGACATCTTATTGACCTTTATCATTTCAGCTTATTATTCATGACACAACAAAGTGATTACTGGCAAGAAATCACAGTATACAACTGTAATACTTAGAGTATTGCATAATATTAAGAATCACAACAGTGTGGCTCAAGTGCTGGTACAAGCTGGGAGAAATGGTGCGTTTCCACCACAGTGCAGCAGTGGTCTGCCAGGACACCAGAGATGACAAAGTCTGATAAAAAAAGTGGTTTTCTTTCACCTGCACAAACTGATACTTTAGATTATTGGTCCCTGAGGCCCCAAATCTCAATGTGAAGCATAAGGCAGGGTGGGAAAAATGGAAAAGTCTCACAGTCTGGCTCTTCAGTTAAATGGGGAAAGTATATCCACACAGGAATTCCATACGTTTTAAAACTGCCATTGGACTACTTGTATTTTTTGGCAATTTTCAGGGCCAACAACTCATGCGGACCCAGGCAACCACCTGTGTTCAGAAATGTCTTTGCTACAAAGTGAACTGAAGTCGGTCCAGGAGCAGCAGAAACCACAGAGACCCGGGCGACGTCTCTTCTCAGTAAGACACAGTGGTGAACATTTGGGGAAGGTCGAGCATGCAGCAGGTTTATCTCTGTGCAGCTTTAATGACCCATTCTGCTGCAGGGTTCAGCTGGATGAGGTCTTTCATATACGTTTCCTCGTCCAGACATCTCTCCTCTGACAGACAGCGGATAAAGACGAGAGGGAGGGAAAACATCGAGATAGATGTGAGATGCAGTTTACACTTTTTAGCCTGTTTGATTGCAAACTGTGTTATCAGCAGACAATACGATCTCTTAAAGACTGATTTTTCTTCTAGTAGGAGCAGGACTTACTGATGTTTCCACCAATCTCATAGAGACACAGCTCTTCTCGTTTCACTGCCAGTGAACTGGAGGATAAACAGAAAGGCAGAGACACAGAGGGTGAGAGAGAAAGTTAAGGATGGGTCTTATATAGTCATAACAAACACTGTTTGTGTACTTGTATGCACTGCTGCATATATACACATTACCTGTCCTGGCTCAGAAAGCGTGTTAACACATCAGCAGCCTGCAGCTCCTCAGTAAGCTGGACTGCCATAGACACTTTACTGAACTGTGGTGCTTGGACTCGAATAAATCCCTGCGAACTCTCCTGGTTGTGAACACAAACAGAGAGGGAGAAACCATACTGTCAATCATATGGCTGTAAACACTTCACAATAACGAGGTCAAAGCACTCACAGGAGATGGAGACTCCAGACAACAAGAATGTGGATCAATGTGCTCTTCTGTTCAACAAACTCCAAACAGTCTGGACTCACAGCACTTAGCTGAGCACGCAGGGTAAAGTGGGGCTCTGCTATACTGTCAACAGCACTCTGCAAGATGCTGCTGTACTCTGCTCGCTGTAACACAGCACAGCCTGTTTGTTAAAGACCTTGACTGTTGATTTGCCTTCGGAAAATTCGGCAAACCCACATAGAAACATTGCAACACATCTCCACTAGATGTCACTATTACCACAGTATGACCACCACAGGGTGATAGATTGGCATTAAATAATTAAAACCTACAGTGAAATAAAGCATTATTAACACTGATGTCTCATACATGTGCACTGCCACATAAGCATGAAATGAACACTCCTACCTCTGGGACAGCTTTATCAGCGGGTTTGTCGGTGGTAATCTTCTTCAGCAGCTTTCTTACAGCTCTCTCTTTGTTTTGTTTCCGCTGACTTTCCATGTTTTGCTGTCTGACCTGGGTCAAAATGAACTTTGGGATCTGGAGTAAAGAGACACAGGCGAAAGGGCGATTCGATACCGTCAGTACACACTGTACCATCCACCGTACTCCAGGATGCATTGAAAAACAGTGCTCTCCATTGATTTCAATTATAAGTGATGACTTGGACGCTGATTTACAGTTTGCTTATAGCGCTAGTTTGAATGGCAGGTAGAATATATCAGGCTTAAGGGCTCTTTTTGATCCTTACGGTCCACAGAAGATTCTGGTATCTGATCAGCAGCCGGACGATGTTGGCTGTGCTGGTTGCCATGGAGAACTCCTGCTGTTCTGTAACCTTGGAGCGAAAGCCCTTGAACATGAAGATGTTAGGCGCCATGACAACAGAGACATTATTGAGGGTCATTTTATTCTTGGCCTGATGGTCAATCACACGCTGGAAAAACTCCACGAGCGCCTGGGGAAGCAAATCAAGAGGAAACCGAGTTTATGATGGAAGCAGTCGAGATTTTCTCATTCGTGTTGAGGCGAGGGTGCGTCTACCTTCAGAGTGTCCCGATTGGCCTCAGGTAACAAAAGGACCAGCAGGTTCAAAGCCTGCAGCTGTTGCTTCTTTGTGGGGAGCTCTGTGAACACACACACGCAGAAATTAATGCAAGTTTCTCAGGCACATTTGTCTCACATGCCTCTTTCACACATAGTTCCTGGTAAACGCTCGTGATCTTCCCTGTTCACACATGCAGCTACAGTCAGGGACATTTCCGTCCTCCACCTGTTCACGCAGGCCACAGCAATGCAGGAAAAGATGGGGCAAAGGCCAGTCCAGCAGATGGCGGTAACAGAACACTTAATGATGCCAACAGCCATAAAATTTGGCAGAAGAGGAAGAAGAAGAGGCGGCAAGGCTGGATGTAGGCGTACGCAGCAGAAGACGTCTGTTATTGTGTTTCAATATAATGAGAGATGTTTTCAGGAAATGTTCCTGAACATTACAGGGATAGACTGCACGTGTGAAAGCGGCTGTAATGTGGTGATGAAGCTCTTGTGAGTGAGCAGAATCCTTCATGAGCAGATAATGAAACATACTGTTAACAGCAATGAATGCATTGAGGTACTCCACAGTCAGTAATGGATGGGGCAGCTCCCGGATGAACAGCTTCAAAAGGCTTGCGGCGTCGTGCTGTTTCAGCTGTCGCCATGGAAACATCCCGTCATAGAAAGACGACTCGAGCTCCTGGCACAGTGACTGGATTTGGGACAGGCACACACAGGCAAGCTTGTTTCACTGCTTTATCAGCTTCGAGAACAAATCTAAAGCTAAATCCTGCCATGAGTGGCAGTGGGATGATGTCAAAGGCTTCGACCAACCTTGACTCGAGTGGCTGCTCCAGGTATCCGTAGCAGCCCCTCTGTGTCTAATCCCTCCTCCTCAGTATGACAAATAAGCTGGGAATAAGAGAGAGAGATCAAGGTAAAACATCACAAGCAGAATGTGAAAAAACTGCAGTTTAAGTTGGACAAACTGGGAATAATAATCACGTCACAGCGCCAAAGGCTTTGGGTTCAGGCCATGGCTCCAAAGGTGACTGTTCAGTTGCTTCTTGGCAGTGCAGTAGTGTTGAAATGTGGCTCACCCTCTGCAGTATCAATGGCACTTTGGTCCCTGGAACCCGCTTCTGGTCCTGATCCAGTAAAGTGGTGAGGGGAACGCCAAACAGACCACTTTCTGCATGCACATGCAAATATTTAGTAAAACAGAAATATCTCCATCTCCATCTTAGTTTGTGTCTCTGTGCATGTCTGAGTGTTTGCTTTCAGTGTTGTTTAGCCACCAGGGCTTTCCCAGCTGTGCGTGTGTGTGTATACCTTTAGTCTTGACTCTGACAGCTTTATGAGCCTTGAGGTCTATCCCAGCAGTGTCAAACAGAGCAGTCGACTCCACAAGCACCAGTCTACACACCTGATAAACACATACAGAAGACAAGGATTTTAATGGCAGCTCTATTTAGAAACAGCTCAACTAACTTGACCCTTCTAGAGTAATTTGTTTGACAAAGGCTTACCATTAAAATAACACGACATGCATAAACATAGACGTGGAGCCTCCACAGATCGGAGAGCACTTTACCTTTTTCATATCCAGAGGAGACAGATCTCCTATTCTCGTCTGACCTGTTTTATCTCGGAGCAGCTTGAAGTTCTGGAGACAAAAAAAAAACAAAAAGAGAGACAGGGAGACAGAGGGGCGTCCGTGAAAACATTCAAAGCAAACACTGCGCCAAATTCATTTGTATTTACTTCTATAGCGTCTGCTCAATGTGGACAGTGTGAATCAATGGAAAGTATCTGTTATACCACCTTCAGCCACCAGAGAGCGCTGCAGACCAGCACTCAAACTGCTCCCCCACACACACAGCTTTCTGCTGATATGCAACATAATCTGTAACACACACTCAACCAAAGTCTAACTGTACTGTTAACCTGTAACTAATTACAAATGCGCTATGTGACACTCCTAATTCCTGTTTCTGTTACGTCACAAGGCCAGATTGTTAATAAAACAGCACGATATGACGCTCTAATAAACTATATTAAAAGAAAAATATTTTCCAACAGAAGCTGTGGCAATGATGATATCAATTATAGAGCAGAATGTAAAACTAAAGTACTTCATTCATAATTAATGTGATCGTTTCACATCCAGGTGCAACAAAGATGGAGTGAGCAGTAAGGAAGCATTTCTGTGCTCAAAGGTTCTTCAGCTTCTGCTAATCAGTGACCCACACACCCATACAAGCTATAACATAACCCTGCACTAAATATAGCTGACAGCAAGAGCGCAATTCAAAGTTTGCTTTGCATATGTTTTCATTAACTCAGCACACAAAGGTTATTCATTACATCACAAGCATACATGCGCTCGGCGTATCAGTAAATCAACACACAGCTGAGGGAGTGAAGGCGCATAGAGCCTTTTTGTGCTGCATGCACCTGCGTGTGCAGGTATGTTACTCACTGGTAGTTTGTCATCAGGTGAGTTAGGGCTGGTGGTGACCTTTAACCTTTGATTGCTGTCCCTGTAAGTGAGCGCCTGCTCTGAAAACGCCACTTCAACGTTCAGTTCTGTCTCTGTTTCTGCCGAGACACACATAAAAGAGAGAGTAAAAGGTAGAGCCGCACAAGTAGTGAAGCGCAATGTGTTTTTGTAGGTAAAGTGCAGCTTTATATACACAGACAGACAATTAAATGGGTTCTTTCTGGAGTTAAAGCCTCACTGAGAGGAAAATAGAGAGGGCTGCTGCCTTTGATGTACCTAAAACTACTTGACTGGTGAATGATCCACATTTTTTGGGGCTTTATCTGACTTTTCAACCCATTTTACAGTGATGTACAATACAGAAAAGTTCATAATAAATCAGAACGTTTACTGAGGTTTTCTATCGTGTTACATTATATCCTGTTTTTATCTTCTCTATTCCATTTTTTCCAAGATGTGAGTGTGAGTTGCTATGCAGAAGTGTATTTGGGCCTTGGTTTGCCGTTCCCCACGCTGACTCATCTGTGTGTGTGTGTGTGTGTGAGTGTGTGTGTGCGCAGCAGTATGATGCACATACCGGCTGAGGTGACATCTTTTTGTCCATTCTCACTTCCCCCTTTGAGTTTATCCGGCTCCTCATCCTGCAGCACAGTGCGACACAGACACATAACTCCACACAGCACACCATGTTCAACAAGTCACAAATTTAGACAGACCCCCCCCCCCAACTGTTACTCTTTCCCTGTTACATATTATCTTGTCTGTTAATTAATGGACAAACTGCGTGTCTAAGTAGTGTCAAAGTCTACTAGTAATACTTTCTTTCCACTCAAAACAATGTTATACTTTCCATATATTGACTGTGAATCCAGTCAGTAAGGTGTGCTGAAGGGTTGCGATTTTGCAGTGCAGTGGGATTTAGTGGCGAAACACAGACTGGTTACCAGTTACGCTTCCATTACTGAGCAGTTGGAAGTAACGACAAAAAGCAAAACCAGCAAAGTTGTGACCGATTCTGTTGTGGTAAGAAAAAAGGAAATGTCTAATCCGTGTGTTGTGGTGAGATGTTGAATTCATGCTGTCAGAGAGGACACTCACCCAGCGTGAATTCATGTGCCTCATTGTAAGTTTCAGTGTGACACACTACAATTAACAGAACTCTGAAAAGAACAAGATGAACAGAGAGACGCAGCTAGGCTAGCTAAGTTAGCCATTTGGAGTCTCCAAAGCTGGTCACTTACGGTGAAAACAAACCAAGGAATTGTTGGACACAGAACCTATATCACTGCTTTACATTATATTTGTGTATGCATGGAAGTGAGCTTTAAAGGTGAGTGGGTTTTACCACCTTTGAAGAGAGCCTGGCTAGCTGTTTCCCCCAGTTTGCTAAGCTAAGCTAACAAGCTGCTGGCTTCATATTTGGCACAAGAGTCTCAATCTCCTCAACTAACTCTTAGCCAAAGGAACTTTCACAATAATATGAGCCCCGTTCTTTAATAAGGTCTTAAATCTTGAGTCACAAGGAGTCAAACGTTTGCTAAAACAGATTTTGACAAATAAATTCCGGCCAGAAGCAAAACAGCTGAACAACTGTGCGTGTAATTTCTCTGATGTGTCAAGTTTACACTCTCACACACTCTTTCATGCTGACAGAATATAATTGCTGCTCGTGCGTGCGTGCGTGCGTGCGTGCGTGCGTGCGTGCGTGCATGCGTGTGTGCATCTTCTAACCTTTGCAGGAGGCCTGAATATGTCCCTAACATCAGGAACGTGTTGCCGGTTGCGTCGCCGTAGCAAGGTCTGATGTAGCGATGCCACTCGACGTTCTACAGCTGCCGCCTGAGTTCTGGTCAGCGTGGACAGGAACACCTCGTTGTCTTCTTCCTGTCAGTCAGTCAGTGAGTAACACAATGTCAATACAGGACATCTGTCCATCGATCTAATGCCGTCTTCAGTCTTTCGTGTCAAACACATTTTCATGAATGTAAGCTTGGCATGAGTAAACAGCGCAATGTATGCTCACTGACAGATGTGAGCTGCAAACACGAAAGTGATAAACTATGACTCATACTAAACTCAGGTCTATTTTAAGGATTCACTATTGGCACCTGATCCTGGTCTGCTGCCAGAGAATCATCAAACAGCCGTGCCAATCCCGCCTCTGTCAGCCACGCCTCCTCCTGC
Source organism: Chaetodon trifascialis (assembly GCF_039877785.1). Lineage (NCBI taxonomy): Eukaryota > Metazoa > Chordata > Actinopteri > Chaetodontiformes > Chaetodontidae > Chaetodon > Chaetodon trifascialis. The sequence goes on along the minus strand of NC_092074.1, from coordinate 13,347,510 downwards.
TCCCCTTCTGAAAGAGAAAATGAGCAGCAGAAATTAAAAAAAAGGGAGATAAAAGTCTTTTATCTTATCTTTGTTTCATGAGAGGGTGCATCACTACCATCAGTCTGTGACTCAAAATGAGGGAGACTTGTATGTTTATCATCATGTGAGAGACACTCAGTAGTTCTACAGGTGCAGGAAAGGGGAAGGTGTGACCACAGACAGAGCTGGACACACATACTATACAGGAAGTGTGTGTTTGCTCCACAAAACAATAGTCTTCATAAACAGGCTAAATAAAACTCACAGGAAAACACTGAAGAGTCGCAGAGCTCTTGCGTGAAGCCGAGCGGAGCTGGTCTGCACAAGTCTGGGCCGGCAGCGAGCATTTGATAACAGCCTCCTGTCATCATTCTGCCTCAAATATGTGACGCCAAAGCACTTTTCAATTTAAGTTATGTAGAAACAGATCACGTTGTTTGTCCATTTCAATGTCAGCTCCTTTTTTCAGCTTTGATTTCTGCTCCAGTTGACGGCAGTATGTGTGCCAGCAACATTTAAAACTTGAATTTAAACTAAAAAGCGACGTGTGCCTCCTGTGTCAGTGTATGGTTACAGGTCTCATTTGGTACTTATCATAAATACAGTAGTTGACAAGAAGCAAAGCAACAACAAAGAGATGTAGGACGACCACAAAGACATGCAAAATGACCACAGACAGACATAAAACTACCACAACAAGATGCAAAGCAAACACAAGGAGAGACACAAGCCTATAATCAAACTCCACAGGATCTCTGGTCTAAGTAGAACGCTCTGAATCGAGACTAAAGCGTGGACAGCTGCAGATGGAAGGGAAGGAGAACTCCTTCAGGTCAGTGGATCATACCCTCAGGAACCTTCTGCTGCTCCTCCTCTTGCGCGTCCCCTTCTCCTCCACCTTCTCCCCTCGCTGCGCCTCCTCCCGAGCGAGTGATATTCTCCACCTCCTTCCAATAGTCGTCCATCTCCAGCTCATCCAGAGAGTCCTGTGGAGGTGAAGACGCACAGAGTATGTGCGCACAAGGATTTCATTATTTGGTTTCAAGTTCCCGTTCGCGTTTCATATCTTGTTTCCGTCCCGAACGGCATTTTTTTTGCTGAGCAACTTAAAAAAAGTCCCTCCTACATGCAGTTAGGATGAAAAAATACAAACAGCAGAGAGCAAGTTTCAGCTTCTCTCAGATACACACACACACACACACACACACACACACACACACACACACACACACACACACACACACACACACACACACACACACACACACACACACACACACACACATTTCACATAAAACAACCCAAATTTAAACAGACCTCAGAGCACGTTTCTTCACTTCTCTCTGCTTTTCCATAAAAGGCGTTTAACTTGGATTAATTTGTCAGTTTATTACCGAGCCTCCAGACTGGTGTTGAGCCAGCGCAAGGCAGAAATACTCCCTCGCTGAGAGCTTACTTAAAACATACGCGGGACAACACTTGTGTACCTGCCAACCAAACCCCCTGTAAACTTTTAACTGTTATAATTCAGACATTTATAGCAGACGTTCTCATCCTGAGTAAACACCACAGGAGAGAAGCTTGTTGCCGGAGAATCACCCTTTTTAGGGGGCTTTTTTTTTTTTCATAGCTTCCATTAACTGGCCCCATTAGCTGCTGTTTATGCCTTGCTGGGACATCTCATCTCAATTAATTATCTTGTGATTTAACAAGGTGCTGCCTCCGCTGAGCAAACTGCTCCGCATGCCTGCATGTGTGATGGGATTCCCACACTGCATCACATGGTTGACGGCCTACCTGAGAGTTGCAGCGCTGACATGTGGGCCGCCGTCTGGCCCTGGAGTTCGGACTGTGCCTGGGGCTGGAGCCCGGCTTGGGGCTGGAGGAGGGCTGAGTCGTGGGGCAACCGGCAATGCTTGGGTTGGGTAGTGATGATGGGTCAGTGCTGGTGGGTTTTGTGCTGCTGGCGGTAGCAGAAGGCCCGTATCGGTCTCCATGATGTGTGCTCTGGTTGTGCTGGACAGTGTAGTGGCCTGTTCTGCGGCTACAAGAGAGACAGATGCAGACAGGTAAGCAGACTGGGAGGGAGAAATAAAATATGGAGGTGGTGTAAACGTTTGCTAACACATGTTCAGGCATGGCCCATAGGAGCCATTCATCTTCATGTATGAGACTGTGCTGCTCACAAGACCAGAAGTGAGACACTCTCAGCTGAGCACTTTGCACCTTGCACACCAGTGACGTTATGACAGATGCCTCATGCCAGCAGCTCCCATAAAAACATCATTACAGATTATAAAAGCTGCATTGTCTGACAGCTGTCTGTGTCTGTCCTGCTCTGCAGACAGGCGTGCATGCAGCCATGTTTCAAAAGGCAGGTTTGTCTTCGCTTTGATTTTCCTTCATCTTGCAGGAGACGCCTGTGCGCCTTTAACGGCACGACAAGAGAGATGGCTTCTGACACGAGGCGGTCAGTGAGTCAGACAGACGGAAGTTCTAACTAAAGACAAAACCAGCAGTGTGTTGAATTCCCAGCCAGTCATCCAATGAGGACGTCGGCAGGGACTAAGAATAGCAGCTCTCCTCAGCGTACAGTACACCAGCGCTGTCTGTTCAGCCGAGCGCAGCCTCGCTAAGAGAGAGCTAACTACAGTCAGGCTGACCTCAGACAGGTTATCTCACTGCAATCATTGTAATTGTGTATGGTACACACACACAGATGTGAAGCAGCCACAAAATGTAATGATATAATGTGGAAATAATAGGAACCCAAAAACAAAAAACGCTGACATGGCTGTGTGTTTTAATAGGGGTCTAACTTTTGTGGCTTGGCTGATGTCTGCCTGAATGTCCCCTTTGTTGCAACAGGAAGTTAGACTATCTAACGCAGCACATTCCCTCTCTGTGAGTGTCTCTCCCACTTCGAGCTCTGGAGTTATCATGGAGGGAGCAACTGATGGCGTCGACAGGCGGCTGTCAACACTGTTCATCGTCGCTGTCCCTCCATCAACTCGGCAATCATCAGCCGAGAAATACAAAGCTGTGCGTTTTGTCAGGCTGTTAAAAAGTTGAGCCCCACCAAAGAAATAACTGAAACTGGATGTGCCAGCTCTTGCTGTGAGGGCGCAGCAAGTCTCTGCAAGCTGATTTGATCATATCACACTGAAATGAACTCAAGTTTGTTCACCCAGCACATTGAGGAGACTGAAGTGCTGCAGAAATTAAGGTATCAGCTGCAAAAAAGAGGCACAAACAGCAGAAAATAGGCACAATAACAACAATAAATGCAAAACGTCCTCTTCCAGAGCGTTACATTACAGAGCCTTCAAGGGCCAGAAAGAGGATAAATTCTTTTATCTTGTGCACACAAGATAAAAATTTATCATTGTGTGCAGCCAGATAACATTTTTTGTAAATGTTTTCGGGATTTCAGAAGCTCATGGAAATCCCAGCTCGGCTCCACACAACTCCAACCTGAGTGAGACTGAAAATGCCTGTGAGGATGTGTGAGGCCTTTAATCTGAACTGAAAAACATGCATCATGTTCGATAAGCTCTAAAATCAAAATAACTGTCAGTGAAGTAAAAGTACAATATTTCTCTCTGAAACGTAACATAAAATGGATATACTGCAGAAAGTACATCATAATTGCACTGAAGCACAGCACTGGAGTGAATGTCCTTCACAGACTGTCCAGTCACTCAGTCAGAGTTCAAATATTCAGCCAGTAAATTTGGGAACTAAAGGAAGTAAAGGACATAAATGACCCAGAGAGAGCGAACAGCATCGAGTTTATATTTTATTTTAATTAATATGGGATTACTGCTGTGAGGGCTCATGCTGAGCCAAGGCCACATACCACAGCAGACTTCCTGCTACACACACACACACACAGGTAAATATAGACACACACACTTTGATCTGGTTTGAGCAAAGAACATCAAGTGTTTTCGCAGTTGACCTCCTCCACTCCTTCCTTCCCATGAGCTCTTTTCTTTCCCACTCTTCTTCACTCCTCCTCCTCCTCCTGTCTTCTGCTTCCTTTCCCCCTACACATCGCCTGGGACTTGTGTCCTCTTCCTGTCTACTTGGTGCTTTATATTCCACCCCCGCTGTCTTCCCTGTTATTCTGTATGCTGTATTTATCTCCGCGTGGTGCCATCTCCTCTCCTCTCCTGTCTGCCCTCCTCCCATCAGCTTGAGTCTAAGTGATAACACATGCAGCAACATGCCGGCTGTCCCTCTTTGTCTTGATTAAAGCGGACTTCGCGGGTCATTCCCTGTGACGTATGCTCACCGTCTTACTAAAGCCTCACCGACTGAAATGTCTTCATTTGTGAGGAATGTGCTTGTTTTCTGATGTACCTGAGGAGACGCGTTTACCTCGGAGGCAGATTCAAACCAGGCAGACAAGAATGAATGCATGAACTCACAGGACGCGTTAATCATTCACCTTCATCCTGAGCTGCAGCAAGAAGAACGTTTGACTGAACCATAAATCAGAGATTAGCAAACACGCACACACAAACATAGTAACACACAAACATAGTATCACACGTTAGCTTGACAGCGCTGAGAGTTCAGATTACTGGAGATATTAGACAGTGATTCATCCATTCAGCTGTAAAATATCTACATATACACGTAGCAGCTTGGGTGCAAAGTGTGACACTTTGGCGTGATTGTGTTCACACTCATCTCACAGATGTACTATTTTTAGCCATGATCGTGGCGAGGCGCTATGGTTACGGCAGCGTCAGTCTGTTGATTGGTCCAGACTGAGATATCTCAACAACTATTGGCTGGATTGTCATGAAGTTTGCTACAGACGCTCAGGGTCCCCAGAGGATGAATTTTAATGACTTTGATCACCCTAACTTTTCCTCTAGCGCCATCATCAGGCCAATGCTTTGTTAACTAAAAACATTCCCATCAGCCTTAGCTGCATGTTGTGTTTAGTGCTAATTAGCTAGCAGTCATTAGCATGCCAATGAGGCAAACTAATACAGCGATCATGGTAAATGTCAGCATGTTTGCAATGTCACTGTGTAGCATGTCGCCATGCTAGTGTTAGCGTTTAGCTCACAGCAGCACAGTGTCTACATACTGTAGTTTAGTAGCAGTTTGCAGGTATTTTTGTAAATATACTGGAGTTATTCCAAATCTGAAACATCACAAAGATCAACAGCTGACAAGAAAAAAAGTGAAGCTACTGATTGGACATAGCAGACCGTGATGTTGGCTAAGACGCTCATGTCTAGTTTCCCATTTAACTCTGATCCTGTAGCTTGAGAAAACATATTTACAACCGTGTTAAAAATTAAGCTTTGCAACTTCCATGTAACTGTCCCTGAGCGCTCATGGACAGACGGCCACAGTCAGTCAACAGAGATTTTTCTGCACGTCTTTGGAGTGAGCCTATCCCAGTTCATGAGCGGTATAAGTGCAGGAAAACACCCACAGTAATGCAAACAAATTATTCAAAGCCTTACAAACAACAGAACACATGACTTCGCTCTCTCACGCACACACTCGCAGAGGTCAGGCGGGCTGCCCTTGTGAGAAAAACAAACACATTCTCGCACACTTTCATAATGACCTGTGAGGGAAAACAGAGCTGCAGCTGCGTGTGCAACTGTTCTCCCCTTTGTACCTTTATCCCCACACCTTTTATCACCTGCTCAGAGCTGCCGACAAAGGTGGAGCGTGTGTGGTCGCGTGTGGAGGGAACACGGCCTGTTGAAGTAGGAATGGAAGGAAGCAGTATCAGCCGCAAAGAGCAAACTCAGCGCTGACGAGCTGAATATGAGTCAAGGTCTGAGGAAGTTAACCTCAGACACTGAACCCTATTTGAGCCCACATGACCCGAAGGTGTTTATAGAGAACCACTCGGTGACAAAGTCCCAGCTTAACACAGACAGTTCTCCATTTCTATTTTATGTGGTTGAGGAAATGTTGTACTTTTTACTCCATTATATATATATATATATATATATATCGCAAGACAGCTCAGATGCTGACTGACATTATACATGCAAAGCATTAGTTGCATTTTGACCAGCTACAACATCAAAATGCTGCTTTTACTGTATGTTAATGCATTAATAATGCTCTAATAATGCAACATAATATACTAACACACTGTATATGCGGTGGTGTGTGGTATTACTACTTCTCCTCAAATTCAAACTTAAGCACTTTACGAGATGCACTTACGTGCTTTCTTGGTGAGAGTCAGACGAGAAGATTGACATTACTCTCACTCCTGTGTGGCAGACATGAAGCTACAGCCAGCAGCCAGTTAGCTCAGTGGCATCAATCTTTTCAACTTACTCCTGGCGTTAGAGGGAATTTCTCAAAATGTTCAAAATAATCTCTAAAAAGGATCTGAGCTCTGCGTTCACTGCTGGAGGCGGACGTGGTAGAAGATCCGATGCATTTTTATGACTCGCCGGCTTTCAAAAAGTGAACAATGGACTGTTGAGGGTGTTTTGCAGCCAACATGTGAAGAGTGTGTGTGTGTGTGTGTGTGTGTGTGTGTGTGTGTGTGTGTGTGGGGTATCCCCATTCAGACCAACAGGTGCCAGCTGCCCTCAGTGGAAACAGAGGCTGCCTCTGCCTGCCCCCCCCCCCACCTCAGCAATGACACGCTGGTTGAATAAATCATCTGCCTTTACTTCTGATGAATCTACACGACATCATCAGCTCCTCCGTTGTCGACGGAGGTCTGAATCTGTCCGTCTTTGCCTGTCTTTCTGTCTCCATCCCTGCGTGGCACCATATTCCTGCTATTTTTGGGGCTGTCTGTGTCTCTCGTCATTCTCGCTGTTTCTCTGGACTGTGTCCTTTTTCCGAGCGTGTCTGGTTACTCGTCTGTTTTGCTATGGCAGCGCTGTGAGTCCTGCTCATCTGGAAATGTGCCGTATTGAATGTGAGTGGCACTCACTGCAGGGCCCACGCTCGCCTGACTTCTTGTAACCTTTCACAGCTCGTCTTCCCTTCCTGCAGATGTCATTTCCCCTGCAGCGTTGTATTTCTGCTGTGGGGTTAAGCTGCCTGTTGCATCACACAGCGGATTAATCGAAACCATGTGTGTCCACTGGCTGCTTTTTTACCAAGTCACATAGATGCTTAGAGGAAGCTCTGGTTCCTGCACGACAGACGGAAAACACAACAGGAGCCTGCTGCTCCTTAGCTAAGAGCCGAACTTGTCCTTCTCTTTTAATTTGAAAGACAAAAATCATGTGGAAGACTCCCAGAAGACACGTAACTTAAGGCTCCTTAGGTCGGATGTCCACTGTTGGTAAAGAGCCAGAAGCTGTCTGTCTGTCTGTCTGTCTGTCTGTCTGTCTGTCTGTCTGTCTGTGTCTCTCATTTCCTGACCAGGGGAAACAATGACTACTAAACTAAGCCTTCATGTCAACCAAGACGTGACACACACACACACTCACATGCACACTGCTGTGGGAGGTGAGACAAAGGCAGGCTGTAACGTGATGCTGTTTTTTTCAAGCTAGCTGGACAAGCCATCTGGAACACACACATATACTGTACATACACACACACACGTACACAGAGGCAGCTGGACTGTGAGTTGTTTACTCTCACACACCACGGCTGTTGACAGCAGTTGTTTGCTGATCTAAACATGTACTGGACACACACAGCGAGCTCGGCGTGGACGAATAAACAAGCACGCTCTGTTATAAATAAAGGACCGTTAGCTGTACAGGTGTTTCCACCTGAGCTCCGCTCCCATTCAGTGACAAGAAGGCCTATCATGGCAGGAAATAGACGAGACTCCATCAGGATTACAGATGCATGCTGTTGCTGTTGTACTTCTTATAGTGGTTTTCACATAAGTTTAGCGCTGCAACAACAATTATTTCCTGATTCTGCTGTTCAGTAGTTTCTCAATCAATTCATATCTGGTCATTAAAACATCAGAAAGTGGTGGAAAAGGCTCTCAACAACTTTCCAGAGCCTAACAAGACATCTTATGATGTCTTCCTTTATCCAGCAGCCTAAAACCCCAAAACATCCAGCTCACGATGAGTCAGAGGAGAGAAATGCAGCAAATCCTCATGTTTAGGCTTTAAATGTTTGGCATCCCTGTCTGAGGAATGACTTGATTGATAGATGATGCATTTTTTGTTGATTGACTCATCAAACACAGACAACCGCAGCAACTAACTGGCTGTTTTACACTGCAAACACTGATTCAGAGCACTGATTTTAATGCTGCACATTGTATTAAAAAAGTCCGTCTTAGGCCTGCAGTGGTGTGGAGGAGTCAGAGAGGCAACCTGCAGCAATCTGAGCCACTGCAACTCAGTCAAGGTTAACCTGTTGATTGGGGAATGTGCTGAAGGGAAAAACAGTCTGAGGGTGGAGCTGGCTCCATCATGGAGCTTTAAAATCAGCAGTGAGCCCGGGTGCAGCTCACCAGGCTGGAGGCTGTCTCAGCTGTCCTGCAGCTCAAAAATGAGGACAGTCACACCACCACTGTGACCTTTGCCCGCGCTCGCGCTCGCTCTCTCTCTCTCTCTCTCTCTCACACACACACACACACACACACACACACACACACACACACACACACACACACACCTTTCGCCGTTCCAGGACTCATCTTAAAGTGTCATATGGCAGCCACACACACTCACATGTCCCACCTGGCCGCGGTGGACTCTGGGTCCTGGCCTGACGGAGCCAACGGTCCAGTTTTCGGCAACAGTTCCGCGTTGCTGTGGTAACCCGTTAAAACCACTCCCTGTAGCTGCTGCTGCTGCCGACTCATGTTTCTGCTGCACTTCTTTCTTCTCCTGCCTCACACACACTCAGCGGACATCCACTCGCTAACACACAGGCGGTCTGTCCGTCCACCTCCGTGTCGATCTGTCTATGTTTCCATCGCAGCGCTGTGCTGTCGCCGACTCATTCTGACATCAAACTCTCCTCCTCTCCCTCTTCTTCTCGTCTTTCCCCACGACTTGTGTGTGTGTGTTCAGGCGCTGCAGGACAGGGGCTGGATTACAGATACAACACAGCGCGGGGATTGGCTGAAATCACAGGGCAAAGATTCATATGTGGTGGCGCCCCCTGCTGCTCCAGGAGTGTACTGACTGACCTCCTGCTGCCGTGATCCAGAGCAGCCCCAGGAGTGTAACCCTGAACATGCTGCATCTCTTTATGCTGCACACAATGTGGTCTGTTCTGTGTTTGGACAGTGACACACAAGCTGTTTAAGGTGCCCACACGCTCATTAGGTGAACAGTGAAGGACTCACAGCTCTGTTTAAACATCCTTCACTCCTTGGACCGTCATCATGAACATGCAGCCAAAACAAACCGATTTTTAAGGCCAAACAAAGTATGTCCCTGACTGTCCAAGCGAGCGTGCATTTCACTGGCTGAAGGTCAGATTGAAGCGTCCAAAGACAAGCAGGAAGTGAAGGCGGCTTCAGTACAGGCCTAGACAGGGACGACATGAGCTGAGACATCTGTGGGTCAAAGACTGGCATCAAACACAACGGGATAAATTCACATGATATCACACGATGTGAGATGACCCATGTCCCCCTTTTTCTTCTTCTTCTTTACTCCAAATATGAGCCTTTTAAAGCAGAAGTAACAATACTACAATATACGACAGGTCAAAAAGTAGTATACTTTAGTGTATTAGAAATATAATTTATAGTATAATAGACATCATTAAGGTCTATTTAAATGTATTCAAAACAAATCCCGCAATACATAGTGGTATTTCAAAGTAATAATGAAAAGTGTATTATAAATTGTACTTATGAGTAATTTTAAAGTGTACTAAATTGCAAATACTATTAATAGTAATAGTCTATTTATGAAAAGTGTAGTTCACTATTATCATACTTATTGTAAGTGTGCTTTAATCTAACTTCATCTTTAGTATATGTCCAACACACTGGTGATACAATACAGTTGTACTGCAAGTGTGTTTTGAATGCTAATGAATCTGATGTACACTGGTGGACTTCAGTGCTTAAAGTTTGTAAGAAGTTGTGCCAATTTAGCATAATATTTACAGTATTACTCAAGTGGTACTCAAGGACTACTTGAGTGCTCAGTATAGCACAAAGATGCATGGAGGCCATACTTTATAGATGCTCTAGATGATGTTTGCTCTGACTACTTTGTATGCTGCATGCGTAATATTTTGAGTTAATCATATATCTTGCAGCTAATCAGAGTACAAGTACTGCAAAATTCTTCTGTCTACATGCTTGCATATTCTTTGTCCTTAGAAGTACCTCTTCTTCAAAGCTCTGCACAAAGTAAACTTGATAAAAATGCTGAAGAATTGAATGTAGAACGCTTTTTTGTACAAATCTGAACGCACACACACTCAAACAAACATGTAGACAGCAGACACAGACTGTCTCGCTCTCTTGTTCCTCACCTGAGATGAAGGTAGTCGACGAGTCTGGACACCATTGTGTCCGTCTGCGTCCAGTCAAACAGTTCTGAGCGGAGCATGATCTGCTGGCCATGCGCTGGAAACACTCACACACTGACAAGACGATTAGCAGGTCAATCAGATTTTGCTGCTCCTCCATCTGCCCCTCCCCACCTCCCACCACCCACCTCCAATCCTTTCCATCTGTCCACTCGCTACTGTTAAAACAATGCCTCCTCACACAGTATGGCTGCACGTCCTGGTGCATGAGGTCTGTAGTTGGCCACTGGTTGCCAACTTGGGGGTCCCGTTCCCACTATTGGTCGTCAAAGCTTTATGAAGTGTGTGTGTGTGTGTGTGTGTGTGTGTGTGTGTGTGGGGGGGGGGGGGGTCTTCTTTATTTTAAGGGGACACAAGGGGCATAAATTACATCTTTTGTTGCAAACTTGAGCTCCATAATCTTGCTTTGTGAGCCCCCTTTGAAAACCAGATCTCAGTCCTGTTGTTATATAGTCAGTTGCACTCTCTCCAAATCCGAAGTACTTTACCCAGAGCTAAACACCCTGCACTTTATCTGTGGATTTAATGGATGCTGGCTATAAATATTTAGGAAATTTAATAGAATTACTGTCAACTGATTCAAGAAGCATTGTCACAAGATGTCTGAGAAAAGGAGGAATGGAAAAGAACTTTATTGCCAGGTCATTCACTAAACAACCTACTTATAGTTGACAAAAGGAAATTATACAGGAACACGCAACCTGTACACACACAATCTGTGAGAAAAAACAAAAACAAAAACAAAACATGAAGGACTTGGAACTTGATCACAGGGATCCTCAAGACAGGGTCCTAGGATCAGGTAATAAACCAGGAGCAACATTAAGGGCCTCATGATGTCAGCTGACTCTGCAGAATATTCACACTCTGGGGAAAATGCACTCTTTACTCTGCAACACACACACACATTTTATTAATGAGATCGGTCTTCCAGAATAACTCAATCACAGGACATAAGACCATTAAAATGGGGGAGCAGCATTTCTTACCTTTTTACTCATTTTTACATCTTTACTTGCCCCTCGCGTCTCTGAACATCTTGGAGTACATGTCTTTCTGTTTGTCCAAGCTTTCTTTGCAGCATCTGAAACATGAAAACAACTTGTATCCATGAACGTCTTCAGAGCGATTCGTGGCCTTTGGCTGCTCTCTCATTTTAAATTGAAACACCAAATATGCCACAAAACGACGACACACACTTTAAACAAAGGTTCATCTTACATTGCCACTCTGCTCAGTAGGTTGTTGATGTCGCTGTCAAAGGGCTTCTTTGACTGAGCAGCTATGAGGCAACCGTGAGCGCTCTCGTACTCATGCAGCTCCAGATACGCCTGACAGGAATGACATCAGTCAAAATGTTAGACTAATTGTCATCTAGTGTGGAAGCAACATAAGGTGTGAGCTCTACTACGAGTGGAACTACCTCATGTCTCTTTCAGATGTGAGGAAACACCCAACATTATCATAATTAATGTAAACAATGAACATGGCCATTGTTAGCACTTACAGCTGTTGAGCTAGCATGTTAGTATTCAGAAAATTTGGCTGCATGTTCTTTGCCATTCTTGTGCAACTAACTCGCTCCAGCTTTAGCAGTATACCTGCCTCGCATTGTGGGGGCAGGTAGGCTAACCAATCAATTCATGAAATGATTGGATGGGTCTATCAGAAGCCCAAAACACTGAACAGTCTTCATTCAACATTGCAAACTTTATAACCTGTCTGCAGCCGAACCTGTGCGCAGCGGAAAAGAGCCTTTGTGTTGTCAGAGTCCATCTCTAAGGCTTTCTTGCCGTATTTCAGGGCATTGCATGGGCTGTTCAGACGGAGCTCAGTGAGAGAAAGGTTCAGGTAGAGAGGAAGCTGTGCTGCCTTGATCCTCTCGTTCCCTGCACTGCACTCCATCTCCCTGTTCTTCAGCAGCATCACTGCCTGTTGGCCAAAAACAGACCCCATCACAAAATACTAGTCAATTTCACCTTTACAAGTTTACAACAACAAACACAATAAGTATCTACAAAAACAGCACGGTTTCTCTGTAATCAACACTCTTCAAGGTTTACCTGTTTATAGTGACCTCTGGCGCTTTCATAACGGCTCTGTTTGAAGGAACGGTTGCCAGAGGTGCGTAATGTGTTGACAACTTCGAGGAGTGTGGACAGAGGAGATGACATCTGCTCTTCCTGAAGGCAGAGGAGGTAAAAAGAAATGCTAAGTAGCCAACAACATGAACAGAAATCCTCCAAAGGCAATTTTTCTACTTCCTTCTGCCTTATTTTGGCAATCGGGTATTTGTAATACATTCACTGTCTATGAATTGTACATCCATCCATGGGGATGAGATGATTGACACAAACACCACATGCTCTGTGTGAATTACTCAGAGTACGATGATACAGAATGTGAGAGGATGTATTTTTATATAATTTTACATGCACAATCATATATTGGCTTAAATAAGCAAAACTAGCACAATTCCTTAGCTCTCCATAACTGCCCAAATGCAGATGCATGCATACATGGATGAAAATATAAATAAATGTCTTGTTTGTTGCATCACACTGGCATGGATTTGATGTCAAGTGGATGAACAATGCCCAAAATCATTTTTTTGTCAGAACGACAACAGGGCACCTGAAGCTTCCCTACCGGACACAGTGCCATAAAGTTGTCCACTTGTTCCGTGTCGAGGAAGTCGATCAGCTCAACCTCAAACAGAACCACAGCAGCAGCAGGAATAAAGGGAGGACAACCCATGTTCCCGTAAGCATACTTGGGCTGGAAGAGGAAACGAGAGAACTCTCCTTTCTTCATGGTCAAAACACCCAGCTCCAGTCCGGCTAGTGTCAAATCTGTTTCAACGACAATTTCAAAAATGGGATATTTCCATCAGAGAGAAAGGTTCTGCTGCAGGCCACAATCTTTAAAGCTTAACCCTCTCAGAGTCAGAAATTTGAAAATCTGACATTAATATCTGTTTCTGGCTCTGGTAAATGGTGTCATTTTGATGTTTCCTTTGAAGAAAACATGGCTTTCAAACCCACTGACAGGCTGTGGGATTCAGAGCGTTAACAAGTAATCACTGCTGATTACTGACCTCTTCCTAACTTCATCATCTTGGGGTATTTGAATTTTGCTGTAGATTCAAAAGGCTTGTCAGAATATTCCAGAAAACCGACGTAATGGACTGTGGAGGAAAGAGAGGAGATTAGATCTGATTAGCCTTCCTTTATTACCTCCCTTAGGAGAAATTCATCTTAGGGATTGGAGACACAGCAGCAGGACATACACACAATCAAACTACAGTTAACCTGCAGTATCACAGCCAGATCTATAAACACCAAAACATAAAAACCAAGAGAGGTGGTGGCAGAACAAATCATCTGGCAAATAACAGCTGTGTCAGGAGGTTTTAGAACAAAACTGCATCTGTAAATACTCAGTACTGTAGCGTTCTTGGGTACAGGCGGACCCTCTCCAGGTTGGATCACCTCTTTCAGGATCCCTCCATCTCCCGAGACATCGTTCATCTGCTGGCGCAGATGTTCAAACGGACTCTACAATGACAAGAAAAGCTCTGAAATAACTCCACACTATTTTCGATTCAATCTGAAGCATTAGTCAGCACATTAGTTATTAGAGCATTTCTGGTGTGACCCTGAGTTACTATCAAAGTATATATCCAACTATATGTGCAGAGGAAAGCTAGTTTCACATTCAAAACAGCATATTTTCATTCCACTGAAAGGCTCTGAAACAATCATGAATGATGGATCAAGTGTTGATGAGAAAACTGTGAGAATGCAATCCCAAAAATTGCTCATCAGCATTAGGAAGGGGAAACCGGAGCTCTTAATTCTTTTGTCTGCTCTTTTTATTGATTTTGGTTTTCTTTGTGTCTCGGCTTGACGCCCCTGTGTAACATGGGTTATTTAGTTTACAACAGAATTTTCACTTTCCAATATTTATTTGGCACACATGTGACATTTGTACACTGAAGCAGATTGTTCTTATATGCTTAGTGTTATTATTATGCTTGTGTATGTTGAAGGCATTTTGTTACCATTTTTAGCTAAATAAATGGTGAAAAGCTGAATTTGCTATTGACAATAGAGCTCATTTATGAGCTTTAGACGAGACTGATGCTAGTTTAACCAATCAACTCAACTGAGGTGATGTGAATTTTAAACGTCCCTGTCACAACTCTCTATCCCACCCAGTGCAAGGGTCACCACCGTTTTAGTATGAATGTCACCTGAGCTAATTAGCGCTTAGCTAATTAGCGCTTAGCTAATTAGCCGGTTAGCTACCGTTAGCCAAAATACGCCCCAAAATTAGCGCTTAGCTAATTAGCCAGTTAGCTACCGTTAGCCAAAATACGCCCCTTCAACTTGTAAACTTACCGGAGTCCTCTGCCGCTCCTCACCGTTCATTAACCTCTGGAGACCGGGAACTAACCCGTTTCCTGACATTTAGCTGGTGGGCTGGTTATCTTAACTTATATTTACCGTGGTTAAACTGGTGCTAGTTAACTAGCTTAATGAGCAATAAACGCTTCTAGCTTTGTTCTGGCACTCAGGCGCGATTGCGAGTCATGTGACCTTGAACAACTAATGCTGAACCATAGACATAATATACGTAGACGCCTCATTACGTGCTGGAGCGTAATCCAGCGTCGCCGCCATATTGGGTGGGTCTCCGCTAGCACCAGAGCCAACTGAAGTCAACGTAAAGAGCGCAACAATGCCCCTATTTTATTTATTTATTTTATTTTATTTAGCTTCTCAGCCCCAGTTACAAGCTTAACAGGGTAGTGTAAGACGCTGGAATGACCTGGAATTTTAAAGCTAACTTTTCCAGGCCTTAAAAAAAAGAAAGAAGGAAAAAATGTACTTAGCAGTTATATATGGGAGCTTTGTATGTATGTATGTGTTAAAATCAGTGTATATCACAAACATCAGCAGTTTCAGTCCAGGCTATTATGGAATCTTTGTCATCCTAAAGCTGTGAACAGTTGTTTAAATGTAGACACGTCAGGCCAGACGGTGTGTGTGTGTGTGTGTGTGTGTGTGTGTGTGTGTGTGTGTGTGTGTTTGAAAGCAGCAGAGGACTGTGGGCCGACACACATGATGAGTTGGCCAAAAAGACAAAACCACAGTTTGTTTAATACGCATGTCAACAGGTTATGCGAGATGTCTGGTTTTTGTGCGTGTGTTGTGTGAGCGCGCACGCGTGCATGTGCCTGTGCTTAACTTTACATTAAATAAACTCTGCGCACAAAAACAGAAATGAAGAAATTCTTGTGTTATTGGTATGTACAGAAGGGTCATGATTGTGTGTGTGTGTGTGTGTGTGTGTGTGTGTGTGTGTGTGTGTGTGTGTGTGTGTGTGTGTGTGAGAGAGAGAGAGAGAGAGAGAGAGAGAGAGAGAGAGAGAGAGAGAGAGAGAGAGAAAAATCAAATGAACAAACTGTTTCTTTATTAAAATCTAAAATTAATTCATTAATACATTTATTAATATGCCATACCATATGTCTATATTATGCTCTTTAACAAAGACAAAGTATTTCAGCATGAAAGCACGTGTTTTTAATGTGAGACAGCGTCCTGTGTCATAACTACATCTCTGACGTTTGTAACAAACCAAACCGTGTGAAAATCGGGTAAAAATTAAAGGAGTTGTGATGATTATAGTAGTTGGACATACACTTTCCTCCGTAGAAATAAATGCACTGGGGACGCATGGGAGACCCATCCAAGATGGCGGCCGCGCTGAACGTCAGCTCCAATAGGAAGCGTCAGTCAATGAGGCGTCTACGTATGGTCCCATTTACCGATGGTTGATGCGGCCGACGGAGGAGCCTCCGCGTCCTCCGTGGGACACATAGGAAGGGTCCTCCGAAGGATGCAGCCCCTGAATTGGGACACAGCCACAGACGCACGACCGGGTCCTGCGTGGATCCCCTCACGATAATTTTGCTGGCCTTAGTATTTCCTGTGTTTTAGTTTGTTTATTATTGTTAGATTTAGTGTTGATGTGTGTGTGACAAACATGTGTATTGGACATTTGTGAAAATACGGAACAAATCGCGTCCCGTATTAGTTCAATACGGGACGCAACATTTAATTGTCAATTAAAGGACGATCCCGTATTTTACGGGACGGGTGGCAACCCTACCTATAATAGACCTTGAACAGCCAATTATGTGGAGAGATTGCTGCCCCATACAAAATAAAACAAATATAGAACAGAAATATGTCAGCTGAGACGCGACATTAATGATCCGTTAATATCAGGAAGCACCCAACAAGCCATAGCTTCGATGAGCCATAGACGAACGGAGTTCAATTCGCCTGATCGAACAAGCAATTGATGAAGCACTGAAAAAACACTTTAAAAACCTTCTCATGGTCAATTCTTTAAGCCGAATTACTCAGCAGAGCATACTGATTACTTTCCTAGATCGAAACGCGCGGACCGACGCAGATTTTGGAGAAAAGGCGAGATAACTTTAAATTTGTGGATTTTTGACTGCGGTTCGGCGAGCCCCGCAGCGTCCCGTTAGAGTCCTCACTTCGGGACGAAAGCGACTGCCACACTGTCAAAAACAGTTATATTTCTCCGTAGATTTTACAAAAGGATCATAAACTATCATTGCGTTTTAGGCATGTTATTCAAATGTGTACTTTTTCCATAATGAGTCTTACCTGGCCACAGTTTCATGCAAACGATGTCCTCGTGCGCCTGAGGTGAACGGCAGAGTCCCGTGATCTTGCTGGGCAGGTGGAGGTCTGCTATCCTGCACGTTCACATACAACCAGATTGACTGTCCGTGTGCATGTGTGAAAGAAGATTCATCGACCGGTATCGAGGAACACTTTTAGGTCAAATTTCAGGTTTCTGTGTGAGCTCAGAGCGGGACACAGTGGAACTACACTGTTAAAAGGGATTTGGGCTTTTAGTCAGAAGGACTATTGCTGTCAAGCTGAGAGAACTCTGCCCATTACAACAAAGTAATGTGGCGGAGCGAGGAGGAGGAGGGGGTCAAAACGACCTTTAAATGTTGTCAACAACGCCACCCTGGGAATTTCACCCAGGGAATTATTTTTCCCAAATACAAGGCACACAGGTTCGTTCTCTCAAGACGGCATGAGACGTGGTTACCAATTTTAAAATGAACGTTTATTAAACAATTAATTTTAAAAGCAATAAAGGAACACACCATTCACACAGGACGGGAGAAGGGAAATAATCTAATCTAATTAAGAATTTAGTGGGGGGCAACCAAACGAATCACGAAGATAAATCAAACTGTAACAAAATATAATTAATGGGCAAATCACAAGTTCAAAATTAACAAAATATTCCAACTAATAAATGCCCAAACTAAATAATGCAATCAATGTAATTAAACAAAGGTTAAATAAACAAAACACAAAACAATTACTAAATTAAATATAGAAAATCTTTCAAATCAACCTAACAAATGATTAACAATACACAAAATCAGAATCAAACAAAAATATGCAACATAAGCCTATACAGATAACCCAGGAAAATGAATGTAACCCGCACTGTCGCGCTCTCATCCAGTCAGTTAAGAGGAACCAAACCCTGGTTCAAAGTTAGTGCTCCGGCCAGCGGCATCCAGGCGAGCAGCCGGCAACAAGTGTCTGTGCACACGCCGTTGCAACACGTGCGCGAGGCCGTGCCGAGAAAATCTGCAGCGGCTTCTGTAATGTGAGACAAACGTCAGCAGAGACAAACAGCCGTGGACACAGAGCAGCAGCAGAGACAAAACACCCGTAGACAAAGCAGCAATGGAGAAAGGGCGCCAGAGACAAACAGCAGCAGAGACAAAGCAGCAGTAGCCCCAGCTATCAGGTTCCTGAAGCCCTGCACCAAGAACACACTATTAGTTTTGCGGGTTGTGCTAAAAATAATGCGGTGCACGCTACAGTAGGTGTACTTACCTTAATAGCAGCTACAGTCACACACACACTTGCATGAGAGGAGGGAGGGAGAGAGAGCTCCACACAGCCGCCGGCGTTTACCTGCGACCACACCAGCGTTAGCAACCGGATAGCATCAGCCACACCGCAAAGAGAGAGGACACTTACCACAGCTGATACGCGTAGTCGCACATACGGGGGCACGGAGCCGCACAAACAGTCGCCCTGTGACAAGAACAATGCCTTCAGCACACTGACAAGACCAGAAGCCGCGAGGTGAAGCAGCGTGCAGACATACCTAGTTAACTTCAGAAAAAGGTGGGCATTTCAACCAACACGCATGCGCCCGCAATGTGACGTCACGCGCAGTGTTGAACTTTAAGTGTTGAACATATGGTATGGCATATTAATAAATGTATAAATTAATTAATTTTATTGTTTATTGTTCATTTGAATATCTCTCTCTCTCTCTCTCTCTCTCTCTCACACACACACACACACACACGCACACACACACACACACACACACACACACACACGCACACACACGCACACACACACAATCATGACCCTTCAGTACACACCAATAACAAGAATTTCTCCATTTTTGTTTTTACACGCTGAGTATTCTTAATGTAAAGTTAGGCACAGGCACATGCACGCGTGCGCGCACACACAGCACACACACAAAAACCAGACATCTCACATAACCTGTTGACATGCGTATTAAACTTTGAGTAAGTTTTTTTACTCAGTTGTGTTGGAATAAAACTTCACCAAAACAAACTGTCGAAACGAGGAAGGTTTTTTTCTTTTTGGCCAACTCATCATGTGTGTCGGCCCACAGTCCACTGCGGCTTTCAAACACACACACGTACACAAACACACACCTTCTGGCCTGACGTGTCTAAATTTAAACAACAGTTCACAGCTTTAGGATGACAAAGATTCCATAATAGCCTGGACTGAAACTGCTGATGTTTGTGATATACTCTGATTTTAACACATACATACATACATACATACATACATACATACATACATACATACATACATACATACATACATACATACAAAGCTCCCATATATACCTGCTCAGTTTTTTTTTTAAGGCCTGGAAAAGTAAGCTTTAAAATTCCAGGTCATTCCAGCGTCTTACACTACCCTGTTAAGCTTGCAACTGGGGCTGGGAAGCTAAATAAAATTAAATAAATAAATAAAATAGGGGCATAGTTACTCTCTTTACGTTGACTTTGGTTGGCTCTGGTGCTAGCGGAGACCCTCCTAATATGTCGGTGATGCTGGATTATGCTTCAGCACGTAATGAGGCGTCTACGTATATTATGTCTATGGCTGCCACCGCTGTGCGTTGCCATGGATACAAAATGTAACGGTACACACATCACTCATGAGAAGCTCTCTTGTCTCGCTGTCTTGTCAGTGCTGTGCCATGTGGCTTCTGTTTTTACAATGTAATCACTTACCATTCAGATGAGTGACATGGCCAAGTGTGTCCACTTTATAATAAAGTCGTGTTGATTTCATGTTAGGATACATTAAAATCTGGAAGCTTTAAATTGTGAACTGTGCAATTTTTCAGAGATTTGTGGCGATGCACAGTATTTTGCACATCTAAAAATACACATACACAATAAGGAAACTGAACTTAGTGTGTTTTGTGCTGATAATGGTTGTATTTCTTTCTTTCTTTCTTTCTTTCTTTCTTTCTTTCTTTCTTTCTTTCTTTCTTTCTTTCTTTCTTTCTTTCTTTCTTTCTTTCTTTCTTCTGTACAGGGTTACTTCACTTCAGTGTAGGCTGTGCTGTTTGGGGCAACTGCCCCTCAATGAGGTGGTCCTGCAAGTGTTTCTCCTCGCTGAACCAACGCACACTAATTGTCCATTATATGTCCACCTTGTTTTCATTTTCTGACTTATTTCTATTGCTCTGTTTGGAGGAACACTAATCCATGTGATGTTCTAGAGAAATTGTCAGGAGAGTGGACATTTCAGTAATGTTTGAATGTTTTCATTTTCAACATTTTGAGCAAGTTTCTCAGATACGTTTTTTTGTTTGTTTTTATGAATCGTTGCAATTTACTGCAGCAACTCTGAACATTCACTCAGAAAGGACTCTGTTGAACTCGGAGAGTTATTGTTTTTCCCCAAAGAAAGGCTCTTCTTTTTATGCATTATATTATTATTATCATTATTTATGTGTGGCACAGTGTAATTTCAGTTTGTGAGCAAAAGTGTGTTAGAGGGTGTAAGGGCTATTTTCTTAATATGTCCCGATGTCTCGACATCCATTGACACTTATTTTGAAGCAAGGCTGCTTGAAGTTGGACTTGTTGGGGGTTAAATAAAGGTCCTTATTGAATTGTCTGTTCAGCTATTTTTTCTTGGGTTAATATTTAGTTTGTCTAATTCTCATGGAGATTCTTTGTAGATATTATTTTGCTTAAAATTTTGAAATCCAGCAATTTCTGTAAACTCAAGTAACTTGGCAATAAAGCATGAGAAAAAATAATAATGTTGCCCTAACTTGATAAAATAAGTTCAACCAACATCTTTTTTAGTTCTCTTAAATAATGTTTTCCAGTCCACATTACTTGATACAGAAAGTTGAGTCAACAGACTGTATGTTGCATGAACTCATGTTTTGAAGTGTAAAAAACTTGACACTATAAGTTGACTCAAATTAACTCAGTCAAAGCAACAAGATGACTTGACATAGTTAAGTCGGGTCACCTAATCTTTTTTTTTTTTTTTTTTTTTACAGCGCATGCTTCCCGTGAAATTATTTTCTCCGCATTTATCCCACCCTCGGTCTGTCGATCCTCCGCGGCAGACCAGGAGCGGTGGGCTGCCAGCTGCCAGCCGCCGACGCCCGGGGACCAGTTCTCCTTCGGTGCTTCGGTTCTCCTTCCTTTGGTGATCTTCTTGCATGTTTTTAGTGGGAGTTATTTAAGGAGGAAACCTTAGGTTCATGCAAACTCCACACAGAACATGCAATCTCCACACAGAAAGGCCCCCTTTTTTCCTCGAGCAGCAGGCACCGAAGGCGTGGTGGAGGACACGCCACCAGCGCCCACAGCGGGATTCCGGGGGCCTTCTAACTGTGAGGCGACAAGTGGGACCACTTGTGCAACCGTGCTACCCTACAAATAAGTGTCTGACACTATTATGGAAAGAATCCATACAGAGATACTTCTTTGTTGATGAGTGAGATCTGTTTTGCTTAAGCAGAAACAGCTGTTGTAGCGCTGTTGCCAAAGCCACCAGACTCCATTCAAAAAAACAGCAATTTTAGCATTTTTAAAAAACTTCTTCAAATGCATCAAAAACAAAATAAAACTCGACAAAAACCTTCTTGGATCACATTTTTAATGTTTCGGCAACAATTACTAACTCTGGATTGCTTGAAATAAACTTTCAATTCACCGAATGGTTGAGAGGAGCGAGAGAGCTCGCTGACGTCAGAGAAGCAGCGGAGGAAACAGCACATTGAGTCGGAATGTTTAATATTTTTACACTTAGACTGACACTACTACGTAGACATGAACATGGCGGACTTGGTTCTTGGTAAAAATAAATAAATAAATAAATAAATAAATAAATAAATAAATAAATAAATAAATAGATAGTAGTAACGTACAGCACTATGGAAACGCTGATTTTGTGGCTCCTGTCCATCATGAAGTTCTTTCAGCAGGCACCAAAACAATGCTGCTTTTTTCCCACAATCCAGTAATCATTTACATATTCGAATGTATGGATTGCGTCGGAATGTTTAATATTTTGTGTGTTTACCTTTTGTCATGCTTCACTCATGTTTAGAACAATCCTGCAGAAAATGGGATTGACAGGTGCTGATGTTTTTTTTTTTTTCTGTTTGATTACGTTCTGTGTTAGATTTAAATTGTTGATTAAAAATATTGTGTTCTAAATTAAAATTTTATAACCTACATTATCTATTCCATTTCTTATTAAGTACTTAAGTAAACTTTTGAACTACTTTTCAGTGACAACATAATTATCTTATTTTTTCTGTGATATTTACAGAATAGGGCTGCAAGGTGGCGCAGCAGGTAGTGCGCGTGCCTCACAGCAAGAAGGTCGCAGGTTCGATTCCCGGGTCGGGCCTTTCTGTGTGAAGTTTGCATGTTCTTCCCATGCACGCGTGGGTTCTCTCCGGGCACTCCAGCTTCCTCCCACAGACCAAAAACATGCTCATTAGGTTAATTGGTGACGCTAAAATTGCCCCTAGGTGTGAGTGTGAATGGTGTGTGTATGTGCCCTGCGATCAGCTGGCGACCGGTCCAGGGTGTACCCCGCCTCTCACCCGCTGACAGCCGAGGTCCCCCCGTGACCCCAAAAGGGCAGAGAAAATGGATGGATGGATTTACAGATATTTACAAAGATACAATATGAATATTTCTATTTACAAGTGGGCATTCTTAAAATGTACAACTATTTACAAAAGATCAGCAGAAATGACTATTTACAGAGATTTGCAGATTTACAGAGAACATGTATACAGTTGAGGCTGAGCAGGAGTCCCTGGTGGTGCTGCAAGATTATTGAAGCAAACGGTTTCCTGTTCCGATAACAGTGACCATCAGGACCGCTTGGAGGCTTGATCCTCACATGGCAGCCATCGATTGCTCCAGCAGCTTTTCAAAAAGCTCTGTGTCTTGCCAGCTCTGCAAACCCCTGAGTTACTGTCGCCAGGTCTGTGGTCTTGGGGAGGTAGATGACCCTGTGGCGAATGGCCACCACCTCCTCAGTGACTCAATGGATGATGCGGTGAACAGTGGAGCGAGCGAGGCATCCCAAACACCCTTGCCACCACAACTGGAGGATGTCCCACTCGCCAGCCAGAAGAGACAGACCAAGGTCTCTATTGTGGCACCCCATCCGTGTCACCTTTCCTGGTGGAGAAGCTCCAGCAGCACCGCCAGGGACTCTCTGCTCAGCCTAAAATCTCGTCTGGTGTCATGATCGTTGAAAAATAATAGCAAAACAGGAACACTGATGTTTATGCAGCAGTACATCACCCTTGCCTGGATGGAGAAAGGAGGGTAAGAACAGGAGGATTAAGCAAGAGCAACTGAATTTTAGTTGATACAACAACTCTAGTGAATGTTGAAGCTTAGACCAATAATGCTTCATTTCTCCATCTATTACACTTTGGCTCCTCAATATGGTTCTGATGTTTAATAACACAATGTTTTAATAGGCTATTGAATTAAGTCAGGGTTATTTACAGGGTTCGTACACATTTAACTATTCAATTCAAGCACTTTTCAGATCTTGAAAACATAGCATTAAAATTACAGCATACAGAAGTATCAAGACTCATGGTTAAATGACATATATGTCAGTCCATAGTTTATATGGCAAGCGTTTGTCACTAAACGGTATCGTTTATTAACGGGTAATGTATGAACATTAATATGGGTTAAAATAGCCGGTTAATGTTACCTCCCGACGGCGCTCTCCCAGCCGGAGATAAACGAGCCGCCGGTGTCGCAAAACCTCTGGTCCCATTGTCCACATACTGTATTGATGTGTGCGGTACTCGAGTCAATAACAACACAAACTGGTGTGACTAGAAATGAGGAGGCTGGCAAAATGGCGCTGCAGTGACAACCAGGTGGTGGTTTGGTTTTGATGAATTAATAAATTCATTAATCATACGTAAGATTTCAGCCTTGAAACAACCTGGCACCCTAAAAAGAGCTATCTAACAATAAAAATAAATAACAGCAATAATTTAATGAGGCTAAGACTCGAAAAGGCCGTAAAACATTGGTAGCTGCATTGTTGTTGATAACTGAAGTATATTACACATTATACAGTTTATATTCTAATATGAGTGTACAGCCCTTCTAACAAATTTTTGAGGCTGTACTTGGGCACAGTAGCACTAGCTAAATGCTAACATGTGCATGCTAACATGTTCACAGTGGCAATGCTAATGCGCTGATGTTAATAGTATGCATAATGGTCAACATGTTAGTGCGCTAACACTTGCTACTTAGCATTTAACATAAGTCAAAGCTGATGGGGATATTTTTCTGAGATATATGGACATGCACCATATATCAAGTTTTTGACCAGATGATGGCACTAAATAAAAAGGGCTAATAAAAGTTATTACAAATCATCTTATGGCGCCAGACAAAAAACTAGGGGATCATCAAAATCAGGAGTAGGGCTGTCAATTAATATCCTAAATTCTAATTTATATTCAAAATGTTGAAATATCCATGCATTCGAATATGTAAATGATTACTGGATTGTGGGGAAAAAGCAGCATTGTTTTGATGCCTGCTGAATGAACTTCATGATGGACAGGAGCCACAAAATCAGAGTTTCCATAGTGCTGTACCTTACTTTTATTTATTTATTTTTACCAAGAACCAAGTCCGACACGTTTATGTCTACGTAGTAGTGTCAGTCTAAGTGTAAAAATATTAAACATTCCGACTCAATGTGCTGTTTCCCCCGCTGCTTCTCTGACGTCAGCCAGCTCTCTCGCTCCTCTCCCCATTCCGTGAATTGAAAGTTTATTTCAAGCAATCCAGAGTTAGTAATTGTTGCCGAAACATTAAAAATGTGATCCAAGAAGGTTTTTGTCGAGTTTTATTTTGTTTTTGATGCATTTGAAGAAGTTTTTTTAAAAATGCTAAAATTACTGTTTTTTTGAATGGAGTCTGGTGGCTTTGGCAACAGCGCTGCAACAGCTGTTTCTGCTTAAGCAAAACAGATCTTACTCATCAACAAAGAAGTATCTCTGTATGGATTCTTTCCATAATAATGTCAGACACTTATCTGTAGGGTAGCACGGTTGCACAAGTGGTCCCACTTGTCGCCTCACAGTTAGAAGGCCCCCGGAATCCCGCTGTGGGCGCTGGTGGCGTGTCCTCCACCACGCCTTCGGTGCCTGCTGCTCGAGGAAAAAAGGGGGCCTTTCTGTGTGGAGTTTGCATGTTCTGTGTGGAGTTTGCATGAACCTAAGGTTTCCTCCTTAAATAACTCCCACTAGAAACATGCAAGAAGATCACCAAAGGAAGGAGAACCGAAGCACCGAAGGAGAACTGGTCCCCGGGCGCCGGCGTCGGCTGGCGGCTGGCAGCTGGCAGCCCACCGCTCCTGGTCTGCCGCGGAGGATCGACAGACCGAGGATGGGATAAATGCGGAGAAAATAATTTCACGGGAAGCATGCGCTGTAAAAAAAAAAAAAAAAAAAAGATTAGGTGACCCGACTTAACTATGTCAAGTCATCTTGTTGCTTTGACTGAGTTAATTTGAGTCAACTTATAGTGTCAAGTTTTATACACTTCAAAACATGAGTTCATGCAACATACAGTCTGTTGACTCAACTTTCTGTATCAAGTAAGTTGAACTTAAAAATGTTATTTGATTTAACTTTAAGAGATGTTGGTTGAATTTATTATTTAATAATTTATTTTAAGTTGGCTCAACATGGAATACATAATTGAAACAACTTGCGATTTGTTGACTCAACTTTCTGTATCAAGTAATGTGGACTGGAAAACATTACTTAAGAGAACTAAAAAAGATGTTGGTTGAACTTATTTTATCAAGTTAGGGCAACATTATTATTTTTTCTCATGCTTTATTGCCAAGTTACTTGAGTTTACAGAAATTGCTGGATTTCAAAATTTTAAGCAAAATAATATCTACAAAGAATATCCATGAGAATTAGACAAACTAAATATTAACCCAAGAAAAAATAGCTGAACAGACAATTCAATAAGGACCTTTATTTAACCCCCAACAAGTCCAACTTCAAGCAGCCTTGCTTCAAAATAAGTGTCAATGGATGTCGAGACATCAAAAAAGACCTTCCTTGGGACATATTTTAAAAAAAGCCCTTACACCCTCTAACACACTTTTGCTCACAAACTGAAATTTCACTGTCCCACACATACATAATAATAATAATATAATACATAAAAAGAAGAGCACCCATCCTTTGGGGAAAAACAATAACTCTCCGAGTTCAACAGAGTCCTTTCTGAGTGAATGTTCAGAGTTGCTGCAGTAAATTCAATTCAATTCAATTCAATATACCTTTATTTGTCCTGCAAGGGGAAATTCCAATGTACAGCAGCATTAGAATTAGGTAAAAACAGCAAGTTTATACAAAACAGTGTAATAAAAATAAGCATTATATAAAAATAAGCATTATCAAATTATAAATTGGATTTGCGGACTGTTAGGTACAGGATGAATTGCAGATTACTACACCAGCTATTGCCCAGATTATTGTACAGATCATTTACAAATGATTTACAGATAAATGCACAGATTATTGCACCAGTTTTTGCCTAGATTATTGCACAGGTAATTTACAGATGATTTACAGATAAATTATCAAAAAATTACTTTCAGCAGTTCTTGTTGTGTAGTCTGACAGCTGTAGGAAGGAATGACCTGCGATACCGCTCCTTCACACACTTTGGATGTAGCATCCTATCACTGATGGAGCTCCTCAGTGCAGTGAGTGTGTGTTGGAGTGGGTGGGAGTCATTGTCTGTCATGGAGGACAGCTTGGCTGTCATCCTCATCTCCCCCCCAAATTGCAAAGATTCATAAAAACAAACAAAATATGTATCTGAGAAACTTGCTCAAAATGTTGAAAATGAAAACATTCAAACATTACTGAAATGTCCACTCTCTTGACAATTTCTCTAGAACATCACATGGATTAGTGTTCCTCCAAACAGAGCAATAGAAATAAGTCAGAAAATGAAAACAAGGTGGACATATAATGGACAATTAGTGTGCGTCGGTTCGGCGAGGAGAAACACTTGCAGGACCACCTCATTGAGGGGCAGTTGCCCCAAACAGCACAGCCTACAATGAAGTGAAGAAACCCTGTACAGAAGAAAGAGAGAAAGAAAGAAATACAACCATTATCAGCACAAAACACACTAAGTTCAGTTTCCTTATTGTGTATGTGTATTTTTAGATGTGCAAAATACTGTGCATCGCCACAAATCTCTGAAAAATTGCACAGTTCACAATTTAAAGCTTCCAGATTTTAATGTATCCTAACATGAAATAAACACGACTTTATTATAAAGTGGACACACTTGGCCATGTCACTCATCTGAATGGTAAGTGATTACATTGTAAAAACAAAAGCCACATGGCACAGCACTGACAAGACAGCGAGACAAGAGAGCTTCTCATGAGTGATGTGTGTACCGTTACATTTTGTATCCATGGCAACGCACAGCGGTGGCAGCCATAGACATAATATACGTAGACGCCTCATTACGTGCTGGAGCATAATCCAGCATCGCTGCCATATTGGGTGGGTCTCTGCTAGCACCAGAGCCAACCAAAGTCAACGTAAAGAGAGTAACTATGTCCCTATTTTATTTATTTATTTTATTTAATTTTATTTAGCTTCCCAGCCCCAGTTGCAAGCTTAACAGGGTAGTGTAAGACGCTGGAATGACCTGGAATTTTAAAGCTTACTTTTCCAGGTCAATGAAGTGCCGAGGTTCTCACCCTCTGAAATGCACATCGCCTCTCCTTAATCCTAAAAACACTCATTGTGAAAAACTTTCTCTCTGCTTATCTCTGGTTCTCGGTTGCGGTTGTCTCTTGCTGTCGGACGCGAACCGGAAGTATTACCCGGAAGTACTGCCCCGCACACTCAAGTTCGAAGGTCAACGGTCGCCATATTGTGTACGGAGCGAATAGGAAGCGTCAGTCAATGAGGCGTCTACGTACATTATGTCTATGGTGGCAGCTGCCAGATGGAGATCAGACCCGGGTTTTCTGGTCCATAGGAAAGGAGCTATATGCCGATTTCTAGCGGGTCGACTAGCATTGAAAAACTCGCATCGACCCCGCTTAATTCATTGGGGAAGCGGCTCATAGTTACCGGGCTGACACAGTTTTTTTTTCTAATTCAAACTCGGTCGACCCGCTTTGAAACGGCATTGGGCTCCTTTCCCACTGGCCAAAAACCCACACGCAGCCGATGGGCTGCGTGGCCGTTCACCCCCACTGCTGCGCGTTGCCATGGATACAGAGTGTAACGGCACACCTGAAAACAATCACCTATAACTACGTGTTTATACAGCATCTAACTCTACATAAAAAATATCCATACACTACGGCAGTGGTCAGTGTTTTTCCACTCCTCTTCCTCGTGGAACATAAGTTGCTCTGTTATTCCGCTGCCTTGTCAATCCTGTGCCAGGTTGTTTGAGTGCGAGCAAAGCCTCTTGTGCAAGTCGCAACGTCGCGTATATTAGCGGGTTGATCCAGGTATAATATTCCCACAGTTGACACATTTTTCCGTAATAATAAAGACAAGTCTCGCACTGTTTCACTCCTATAAGAGTACACTGTCGGTGCCGAATACTTATTACAGTCGAATATGAGGCTCAACCCTACATTAACTTGCTGTTTCACTCTGGCGGCGCTAGCTAGCTAGCGCTACATGTATTTCCGAAAAAGAACGAACATGAAATATTCATGACAGGTTTAATATCTTGACGGATCATTTGAGATGGAGAGACATTAGACGACCAATGCACATTACTAACAGATGAACTAACTAAGCTAAAATAATTTTAAATGTACTTACTGGACGGCTCGGCTCCGAGGTAAAAAGATGGCGGTGGCTCGATATAAAGTTCAACACTGCGCGTGGCGTCACATTGCGGGCGCATGCGTGTTGGTTGAAATGCCCACGACGTATTTTCTGAAGTTAACTGAATGGATTATCATGGGTTTTTAATGAGTTTCCGCGCTTTTTTCAAGTTGAAGTTGTTTGAACTCTTCTTTCTTTGTTGTAATGGGCAGAGTTCTCTCAGCTTGACAGCAATAGTCCTTCTGACTAAAAGCCCAAATCCCTTTTAACAGTGTAGTTCCACTGTGTCCCGCTCTGAGCTCAAGCAGAAACCTGAAATTTGACTTAAAAGTGTTCCTCGATACCGGTCGATGAATCTTCTTTCACACATGTTCACGGACAGTCAATCTGGTTGTATGTGAACGTGCAGGATAGCAGACCTCCACCTGCCCAGCAAGATCACGGGACTCTGCCGTTCACCTCAGGCGCACGAGGACATCGTTTGCATGAAACTGTGGCCAGGTAAGACTAATTATGCAAAAAGTACACATTTGAATAACATGCCTAAAACTCAGTGATAGTTTATGATCCTTTTGTAAAATCTACGGAGAAATATAACTGTTTTTGACAGTGTGGCAGTCGCTTTCGTCCCGAAGTGAGGACTCTAACGGGACGCTGCGGGGCTCGCCGAACCCCAGTCAAAAATCCACAAATTTAAAGTTATCTCGCTTTTCTCCAAAATCTGCGTCGGTCCGCGCGTTTCGATCTGGGAAAGTAATCAGTATGCTCTGCTGAGTAATTCGGCTTAAAGAATTGACCATGAGAAGGTTTTTAAAGTGTTTTTTCAGTGCTTCATCAATTGCTTATTAGATCAGGCGAATTGAACTGCGTTCGTCTATGGCTCATCGAAGCTATGGCTTGTTGGGTGCTTCTTGACATTAACGGATCATTAATGCCGCGTCTTAGCTGACATATTTCTGTTCTATATTTGTTTTATTTTGTATGGGGCAGGGGCTGCACGGTGGCGCAGCAGGTAGTGCGCGTGCCTCACAGCAAGAAGGCTGCCGGTTCGATCCCCGGGTCAAGCGGGGCCTCTCTGTGTGAAGTTTGCATGTTCTTCCCGTGCATGCGTGGGTTCTCCCCGGGCACTCCGGCTTCCTCCCACAGACCAAAAACATGCTCATTAGGTTAATTGATGACTCTAAATTGTCCGTAGGTGTGAGTGTGAATGTTTGTTTGTCCTTTCATGTGGCCCTGCAATCGGCTGGCGACCGGTTCAGGGTGTACCCCGCCTCTCGCCCATTGTAGCTGGGATAGGCTCCAGCCCCCCGCAACCCCGAAAGGGATAGGCGGTATAGATAATGGATGGATGGATGTATGGGGCAGCAATCTCTCCACATGATTGGCTGTTCAAGGTCAATTATAGGTAGGGTTGCCACCCGTCCCGTAAAATACGGAATCGTCCTTTAATTGACAATTAAATGTTGGGACGCGATTTGTTCCGTATTTTCACAAATGTCCAATGCACATGTCTGTCTCACACACACACACACACACACACATTCTAACACTAAATTTAACAATAATGAACAAAATAAAACACAGGAAATACTAAGGCCAGCAAAATTGTCGTGAGGGGATCTACGCAGGACCCCGGTCGTGTGTCTGTGCCTCGCTGCCTGCGTGTGTTGCTGTCACGGTTGCTTAGAGACAGACATCACACACCTGTAGGATACACAGCAGCTGTTCTGGCCTTAAATTGTTGTTATCACACATCAGCGACTTTGAGAAATATCTAAATGGTTGATTTGATCTATTATGTGTTTTTCTTTATTTGATTTTATTTAAATGTGACAAAGTGTGACATACCAATATAAGAAGAAAAACACGAGTTGTGACAATGAGGAAAATTAGAAAAAAATAAGAGGGAGGACAGAAAAAAACATATTGATAAAGGCATGCTGTGCTGAGTGTGTTGATATGCATGGAGACAACAAAAATATGAGAAATGGGCTGCACAATGTCATGAAGGAAAAAAGAAAAAAGTGACAGTAAATTACCATTATTACTATGATCACTGTCGCCTTACCTTGTAGTAATAATAATAATAATAATAATAATAATAATAATAATAATACCACCCAGCATCAGTATGACATGAGGCTTCCCAGGAGAGAGGCCAGAGGGCTGTCAGTCCAGGCCCAAACAGCAGAGGGAGCTCTACTGGAGGGCCTTAAAAGCAGCCCTGAGTTTTCATTCATTCATTCATTCATTCATTCATTCATTCATTCATTCATTCATTCATTCATCATTTATTTATTTTAGTGAGGGCTCAACAGGTGTCACTGACTTGGGGTTACAGAGGACACTTTGTTTCAATCAGGGAGTCAACACACTGACAAACACATGAACGCAGACACACAAAAAATCATTTTGCTGCAAGAATTTAATGTATGTATCTTACATAATGTACAGAATGTGTTTAAAAAAAACTGCTGTTAAATACACAAAATTGGGCCATTTGTACAAGAAGGGATCTGACTATTAGTTAATCAACAAAGCTACAGTATACTCTTCATAGATATACTGTAGTTCCTCATACCAGTGTTACCTTGAACCTAGCAGCATGTCTCTGAAAAGCGAACCCGCTGGGATGTATCCGGACCTGAGATTAACCAGTAAGCCAGTTAAAAGCTTTCCTCGCTGTGTTCATTAGAAGTTCTGTAGTTCAGCTGGATAGACAAAGTTGCTTCTGAAGAGTTTATAGGCCAGGAGCTGTCCTCCGAATATCATCATTACCAGGCCCGAACCTGCAGGGAGAGGGATTCAATAAATGAGAAAAGGAGTTCAATCAGAGGGAGGTTTAGAGGCCAGCAGCTGTCCTTAAAAAGCCGCAGTCTGAAGGGATGCACTGAAGGAAGAGTTAGAGTGAGTCTGGGAACAGTAAAAAGTGTATCTAAGGAGAGTTTTATGCTCTGCAAATGGGATTAGAGACAGGTAAGAACACACAGAGAGAGAAAGTGGAAGTCTTACCCAGAGCTATCCACCAATGCTCAGCTGAGGGGAAGTCTGACATCACTGCAGAAACATGAAGGCTGTGTGTGAAATGTGAGAACTACCTGCACAGAAAACATACTGCACATATTCACTCACAAGTGAAGGATGGAGAGATGTGTGTGTTTGGTGTGTGTGTGCCTATCCATCTTTGAACTACAGCCACTCTTTCCAGTTACATAACCAGGCCTCCAATCCTATCAGCTGTTCCGCTCTATTGATCCGCTTTGTGTTTGTGTGTGTGTGTGTGTGTGTGTGTGTGTGTGTGTGTGTGTGTGTTTACCTGCTACAGTCATCGCGACATGCAGCAGCGTGACAGTTATGGCATAATCCCAAACCCACTCCTCCACGATCCAGGCGAACACCAGCCCGCCCAAAACATAGGTCACTTCTGTGGAAATGACGCCAACTGGAGGGAGGAAGAGCGAAAATCACACGTGATACTCTGCCTCATCTTTTTCTGAAATTGACATTTTACCCTTGTGTTTTATTTCTGGTTTTAATCACCCATTGTTTAAGTTTTATTCCTCCTTGATCCTTGACGGCAGCCTGTTTATCCATACATTACTGTGTATTTCATTGCTGTGTTTATGTTTTTGTAAAACTAGTTTTTCAGTATATTATTATCAATGATGGCTCCATTCTATTTAAGGGTCCCAGACAGTGTGAAAGTGAGTCAGGACCCTGAAACTGAAGCAGCTAGATCAATTTCATTTATTATTTACACCTCTTGCTATGGGCCTATAGAAGACAAAGACAGAAAATAGTGCATTAAAAAGTGCACTTTAGTAAAAGGACGTCTTCACTAGGAAAATGGACCAAAATGATCAAATGCAGGAGCAGTCATGATGCAGCAGAATGGCCCTCAGTAATAATATATGATAATCCACGTGACATAATTGGATATATTACCTATGGATTAATGTGTAAGCAGCTTTTTCCTGTTGTTGTTGTTGCTGTTGCACTTGAAGTCGCTATTACTTCAGTTTAATCTACAAGAGTGCCTCATAGTTCATCAGCTGATCACGTGTTACATTTTATGTAAAACCCAAATCTGCAAAGGAACTAATAAATCAAGTAAAGAACACGTAAAGCACGTACAGCACTTGAGAAAACGTGCTTGTTTACGTTCCATCAGTGCTACTCACCCAGGTATTTGGGGTTCTGCCATGACGGTTGTGTCGTGTAGTCAAATGGAGTCAACAAGCTGTTGATCTCGTGAACCCTAGAGAAACACCAGAGGATGATAAACGATAAACTTGTCTGCCTTCGCGCTGTGTTCCTGCAGTAGGTCTCGGCGTCTGTGTGCGTACCTGAGCAGCCCGATGCAGAGACTGACCGCGATGTAGTAGAGAGAGTAGAAGCACACCATGCACATCAACAGATTCTGCAGGACGACCTGAGGAGAGGACCAAACAGTCACCTGCTGAGGAATGATGCCCAGTGGATGTCCATCCTGTAATGTTACTGATACTGAATTATACTTAACCTACTACGACTGCTGTGTATAATGTATCTTCCTGCCAACATGTTTACATAGATATTTCCTTTATCCTTCATTTGACTGCTGAGAAAAGCTGAAATTACAACCCTGGGTGAGGCTAAACACCAAAATCAATTACACACATGAGTCATTAATCAATGAGTGGATGGAATTCTGAGCCTTTTAGCTTTGGAAACATCTCCCATCGACCATCTGCGGATGTTTGCTTCGAGCAAACAAGGCCATAACTGAGAAAACAAGACTATAAATACCAAGAAAAACATAAACCTTTATGTCAGTGATTCTAATCTGACTGGAAAACTACATGTGGAGCTATTTACCGGCAAGACCTCATCATTATTTGATGCCTTGTGTGCATCCAGCAGCTAAGAGAAACCCCCCATCCTCTCCTACATTTCCCCCTTTGCTTCATGACCCAGAAAACTCCTGACAGCAGTGAGCAGCAGACGGCCGTTTCTTGCTCACTAACGTCTCCTTTCATAGGTGATTAACTGCAGCCCGTACAGGAAATGGGTTACACGACACCCTCGGAAAAGACATAAAAGACCTCTTCTCTCAGCTGACATTTAGGCTTGTCAAACACAGGGGTAACTAATTACATTAATAATGGGCCACATTCCAGCCAGGTGTGCCGGTGCCAGGGCCCTGCATGTTAGCTCGCTGGCTTTCTCACACACCTTAATGGAATCGAGCCATTGTTAACCTCATTAGTTATTCCTGTGCTTTCCCTGCTGTTACAAGTCAAACGTCTGCTCTGATACAGACCGCAAATGAGTAACAACTTTCACTACACCATCTGTTCAAAGCCACAGATGGTTGGACTGGAGTAAAACAGCTATGTGTTGATTGTCATATATATAGTGACTATAAGGGCGTCTTTAACAGCGAAGGTCTATTTTTAGATAACTGATTAATCCTTTCGTCTGTAAAGCCTAAAAATGATAAAGTATGCCCATCAGAGTGAAGCAGCAGAGGTCAGCCTCAGAGGAAGTGGATGGAAATGTTGCTCTGTCAGTTTGTTGATCGGCTCATGTTGGTCTACAGTGAACTACTGATTATCATACATTTTTGGACAGACATTTGCAGCTCCCAGAGGATGAAAAATACCTCTGAATACATGAAAAACTTAAGACATTCCAATCAGAATAAAATGTACTTTTTTGGGTGCTAATTAGTAGATGTTAGCACACTAAACATGCTACATTTAGATGACAAACACACACCTATATGTTAACATAGCCACTCCGGGAATTTTAGCATGTTGACGTTAGCATTTAGCTCAAAGCAGCACTGAGCCGCTAGTGAGGTCTTGATGAACGATTTTAACTTTACTGCAGCTGAATCACGAGGCTGTAAATAGACACGATGCATTTTCAAAACTAATTCAATCAAGACCCTCTTTTCGTTTTGCGGCGGCCCACCTAAACCACGTGCGATCTAGTCCAGCCCTGGTCAGACCACCATGAGGGTGTGGGTGTGGCTGAGCTTATGCTAATACTCTCAGAGACAGCTAAACACCTTGGCTAGCTCCTCGTTTGTTTGCTGCCTCAGTGCCACACTCAACTAAACTGTTCTAGAAACCAGCTTTAAATTCAACCCTCAAGCCTGCTGAGATTTGGTTCAGTCTGACTGTGAAAACCTCATAAAATCTTCAGTTAAATGTTAATTATGACTGTAATGAGGATGGCATAATTAAAACAAGAGGCAATTTGGTATAATTGGAATAAGTTTTCTGATGTACTAAAATCACAATAAACGTAATCACTTCCTAATACATGGAATAAAAGTCTAATTCATGAAAACACTTGCACCAATTAGCTCAATCACACTCACTGATCAGCCTCAGTGCACCTCGCTGTGCACCGAGGCTCTGCTGTCTCATACCTCTCTACTCTAGCACACATCACGGTGTCCTTACCCAGGTGTCACTGGGTGTAGTCTTGAGGGAGAAGGGTCCATGGCGTTTTATGAGTGTGAATCCACAACAACGACAGCAGTAGTCCAACAACATGAATGGCTGCAGGTCTAAATGAGAGAATCTAGGCTACATGTGTGGATACTTGTGTGAGAGAGAGCATGTCGGAGTGGAGGAGGAGGACGGGTGGGGTCGGATTAGAAGAAATGGGATTATTACTAAGAAGTCTGAGGAAATCCTAAAAGGGATAAAGGTGAACGTACTCTGGTGTAGGTGTGCATACATACACATAAACCCAGAAGAAGGAAGTGGGTTTTGAGACTAAGTAGTTCAGGAAGCCCTCCAGACACAAATTTATATTCGAGCATAGTTGAGCTACATCATATTACTTTTACTTTTATTTTACTCTCTCTCTTCCCTTTGTTTTTCCTCCCTTTTTGCTTTCCTTCTACTCATTTTTCCCTTCCTCCTTCCTTACTTTGTTGCTTCCCTTCTTTTAACCATTCTTCTTTTTTGATGTCAGCTTGGGCTCTTAGAAATTGTAAGCTGCATTGTTCACTATTGTCCAGTTTTAACAGACAAAACAATTCATCATTCATCACACAACTAAACATGATCATCATGTGTATTTTGAAGAAAAACACACATATTCTGAGAAATCTGCAACCAAACATCAAGATGTGATTCCACCTGCAGTTCTTAATGTGAACATTAGGTGGCAGCAGAGCCTCATACGCGCAGTAATAACTTCATCCACCAACCAATGAAGAGTCAATACAAGAACAAGAGATGATAAGAGCCACATGCACAGTACTGGCAGCAGCAGATAAGATGCTTCTTGGTGCACCATTCATGTACAGATCTCTGATAACGGTGCCATTAATCATTTCGCTCCATGTTTTATTTTAAATTCAAATTCAATGAAAACAGGCCGGAGCGGGGGCATCTGCTCATGACGAGACGGATAAGAAAGAACAGAGACAGGAGGTTGAATGCAGAAATGACGCCAGCGCAACATCCCGTCTCCCTCCAGAAATAGCTAAAGAAACTCAACTCCTCAGCGTCACAGCTTGCGTATGCCTGTGTGTGAGGTACGGCACATGCACGTGCGCCTTTGTGTTAGCGCGGGGCTGACTTGGCTGCCACGGTAACCTGCATCATTGTAACCATAGTGATGGAGAGCAGGGGAGTGAGAGGGGGGTGCACGTAGAGGAAGGTGGGCATCGTAGCTATCCATCCCCCTGTGTGTGTGTGTGTGTGTGTGTGTGTGTGTGTGTGTGTGTGTGTGTGTGTGTGTGTAGTGCTCACTAATCACACAGATCTCTCTCTTCATATCTCTACATGCTGCATGTATGATTATGTTTAACTTTGATGTTAAAGATTTTGGACTATCCAACAATGTTTTTTCACTTCTTTTTACACTCTCATTCTTTGCTCTGTGTATCTGCAGCAATGAAGATGAGAAGATTGATCGTGCGCTCATGTCTACATGCTAAATATGATGCTGTGAAGCAGAGCAGCCTGCAGAATTCAACACTTTTATACTCCCTGAGGAGGGAGGTCTTTTATACAGAAGGTTGAATATGGGCCAATTTCTGATTGAGGATAAGGGTGTAAAAAAACTTTGGCTACAGTTTGTAGAACGTTACATGAGGTGAAGGAGTCTTGCTGAGCACAATTTAACTTATGTTAATGTTTAGCAAAGATATCAAACCCATATGAGTATGTATTTAAAACCAATTACGGTAAAACGTAATGCTTTCAGCAAGCAACTATTCAGCCAAAGGTTACCAGTTAGCACGGTCATCCTCTGACCAGTGAGGGTGATAATACCTGCATGAGAGGACGGAGGTCTGAGGGGCCTGAGGAGGGAGGTCTGAGGGGCCTGAAGAGGGAGGTCTGAGGGGCCTGAAGAGAGAGGTCTGAGGGGCCTGAAGAGGGAGGTCTGAGGGGCCTGAGGAGGGAGGTCTGAGGGGCCGGAGGAGGGAGGTCTGAGGGGCCTGAAGAGGGAGGTCTGAGGGGCCTGAAGAGAGAGGTCTGAGGGGCCTGAAGAGAGAGGTCTGAGGGGCCTGAAGAGAGAGGTCTGAGGGGCCTGAAGAGGGAGGTCTGAGGGGCCTGAAGAGAGAGGTCTGAGGGGCCTGAAGAGGGAGGTCTGAGGGGCCGGAGGAGGGAGGTCTGAGGGGCCGGAGGAGGGAGGTCTGAGGGGCCTGAGGAGGGAGGTCTGAGGGGCCGGAGGAGGGAGGTCTGAGGGGCCGGAGGAGGGAGGTCTGAGGGGCCTGAAGAGGGAGGTCTGAGGGGCCTGAAGAGGGAGGTCTGAGGGGCCTGAAGAGAGAGGTCTGAGGGGCCTGAAGAGGGAGGTCTGAGGGGCCTGAAGAGGGAGGTCTGAGGGGCCTGAAGAGGGAGGTCTGAGGGGCCTGAAGAGAGAGGTCTGAGGGGCCTGAAGAGGGAGGTCTGAGGGGCCTGAGGAGGGAGGTCTGAGGGGCCGGAGGAGGGAGGTCTGAGGGGCCGGAGGAGGGAGGTCTGAGGGGCCTGAGGAGGGAGGTCTGAGGGGCCTGAAGAGAGAGGTCTGAGGGGCCTGAGGAGGGAGGTCTGAGGGGCCTGAGGAGGGAGGTCTGAGGGGCCTGAAGAGAGAGGTCTGAGGGGCCTGAGGAGGGAGGTCTGAGGGGCCTGAGGAGGGAGGTCTGAGGGGCCGGAGGAGGGAGGTCTGAGGGGCCTGAGGAGGGAGGTCTGAGGGGCCAGAGGGGGGAGGTCTGAGGGGCCTGAGGAGGGAGGTCTGAGGGGCCTGAGGAGGGAGCTCTGAGGGGCCTGAGGAGGGAGCTCTGAGGGGCCTGAAGAGGGAGGTCTGAGGGGCCTGAAGAGGGAGGTCTGAGGGGCCGGAGGAGGGAGGTCTGAGGGGCCTGAAGAGAGAGGTCTGAGGGGCCTGAGGTGCCAGAGGGGGGAGGTCTGAGGGGCCTGAGGAGGGAGGTCTGAGGGCCTGAGGAGGGAGGTCTGAGGGGCCTGAGGAGAGAGGTCTGAGGGGCCTGAAGAGAGAGGTCTGAGGGGCCTGAGGAGGGAGGTCTGAGGGGCCTGAGGAGGGAGGCCTGAGGGGCCTGAGGAGAGAGGTCTGAGGGGCCTGAAGAGAGAGGTCTGAGGGGCCTGAGGAGGGAGGTCTGAGGGGCCTGAGGAGAGAGGTCTGAGGGGCCTGAAGAGAGAGGTCTGAGGGGCCTGAGGAGAGAGGTCTGAGGGGCCTGAAGAGAGAGGTCTGAGGGGCCTGAGGAGGGAGGTCTGAG
The DNA here is from genome assembly GCF_039877785.1 of Chaetodon trifascialis. Classification (NCBI taxonomy): domain Eukaryota; kingdom Metazoa; phylum Chordata; class Actinopteri; order Chaetodontiformes; family Chaetodontidae; genus Chaetodon; species Chaetodon trifascialis. The sequence goes on along the minus strand of NC_092074.1, from coordinate 13,308,674 downwards.
GGGCCTGAGGAGGGAGGTCTGAGGGGCCTGAGGAGGGAGGTTTGAGGGGCCTGAGGAGAGAGGCCTGAGGTGCCAGAGGGGGGAGGTCTGAGGGGCCTGAGGAGGGAGGTCTGTGAGAGGTTCATAAAGCCTCAACATCATTAAATTAGACAATTAAAAAGAAACACAGTAGTGGCAAGGTGACCTGAAATCTTCCTTTTAGCCAGACACGGACAAAGCTCAGCAGTAGTGAAATAACAAGAACACTGAATCATTTGAAGCTTAAAAGCATTATAGGTATCAAGGAACTTATGAATTATTAATCCCTTACTAAAGCTCAAACGACAAACAGGCTTTCTTTTTTCCAGGGAGCACAGTGAAGACAAATAGCTATAAGCTATAATGAAGGAAACAGTTGAAGTACACTTAGATATCAGCATGAGGCACGTTAGGAGACCTGATATGAGCAGAAAAATGGGACGGAGGGACAATTCAGCAGAGTGTATCGAGTGTTTACAGCACAGGAGTGAGTGTTAACAATCTGCGTAGGAGCAGAGAAATGAAGTCCTGATCAGCTTTTAAATTGTCTGACAATCAATTCAACACACAGAGAGAGAGAGAGAGAGGGAGGGAGGGAGGGAGGGAGAGAGAGAGAGCGAGAGGGAGGGAGAGAGAGAGAGAGAGAGAGAGAGAGAGAGACCCATGAGGACACTCAGGCTTATTGACCTACATGTCAACATGGTGTGCTGTAGGAGCAGAGAGGCTGTAATTATCACTCAGCGTGTGTGTGCATGCACGTGTGTGTGTGTGTGTGTGTGTGTGTGTGTGTGTGTGTGTGTGTGTGTGTGTGTGTGTGTGTTGGGGGGGTGCGGATTTGGACGTCACAGTGTCATAAACAGAAATAGGCAACAAGGAGAAGACAGGGAGGGGTTTTGCAAGACAAGTGAAAGACAGAAATAAAGAACAAGTATTTTAATTGTTTTCATTTTTCAGGTAAATATCCGACTCCAGCTCCCCAAATGTGAGGATTTGCTGCTTTTCTATATTTCATATTACAGTATGTTGAATTTACTAAAATGCTGGTCGAACAAAACAACATCTGAAGTACCTGTGATGTTTTTTAACACTGATGATTAAATGATGAGAATAATCGCTTCTTCCCACCTCCTGTACTCCACTTCCTCCCCCTGCCTCCTCTCTTTCCAAAGTTCCTCTCGATTACAGCCCTCCTTTAATTACTTAGCTGCAGACTCCCGTCCACAGCTGCTTACAATAAGTATAACACAAAAAGTCGACGCATTTTTGCAAATCCCATAATCCAAAGTGGGCTTGTAAACAAGAGAGGCAGCAGCCAACAATGTAAGGCTTTGTTTTTCCCTCTCCCTCTTCTCCTACACTCTCTCCGCACCTCGCCGTCTCCCTCCTGCTCTGCTTCTCTCTGCCCCTTCCCTCTGTTTTCATTTCGATCTCTTATGGAATGTAAATACAGCAACCGAGTGACCACCGCGCCGGGGACTTCAACTTCAATCTCGCTCCCTTTAGAGCTTCAGAGCAGGCATGGGCTTCATGTTTTACGATCTTACTGGCTCCAGATGTGCGTGGCGATGCTTGAGGGAGCCTGAAGGGTTATTTTTTAGTGTGTGTGTGTGCACGTGTGTGCGGTGCTGTAATGAGTTAAGGTTGAGGTTAAGGTCAGCCGTGTTACAGTGAGGTCTGAAGCCAACAATGGACAGAATGCCCTAATGACTGCGCACAAACATCCATCCAGTCCTCAGCTGTGCCGCTCTGCCCTCAGGGTGTTTCATTTCTGGCCAACTCAATCTCAGCCATCTCAACAAATAACAGCCCTTCTCATGCACCCATGCACGTCAAGCTATACTGTTCAAGATGTCTGGTGCATTGTTCCTGAATCAATTCCAGCATGTAAACACAGGAAATGGCACGCATGCCAACATCTGTAACATTTTTGCTCCCCTCTCTCTGCATGTGTTTGCAGACAGAAAGGCTTAACAGTTGAACACAAACACAGAGCTGTGTGTGTGTGTGTTTCTAACTCCGAACATCTGGGTATTTGTTGCATACCTTACACGAAAACACTCCAGGAGCCAGCGCTGCCAATATTACAGCTGTCAGACACTTGAGCAGGCTTCCACACTGCAGGAATGTTGGATTTCCTGACCTTTGCGTGCTAATAATATATTCACAGTCTTGCTGCTTGTTGCTCCCTCAGAGGTACAGTCATCATAACAAGCTGATCTATTCTTTCTCCTTGAGCTGAGCCTCACTCAGGCTTCTTCTCCATCTGTCCTTCCTCAACACTAGCCATCCCCTCATCGCCTGCGCCCCGCACATGCAAGAAAAGCATGGCACGGTGCCTCGTTTCACTCCATAAAGGCGCGCGCGCACACTCGAGAAAACACACATGCATACGTCCTCCCAGTGCTTCACCCCCGTCTCTCTTTCTCTTTGTCTCTCTCACTCACACACACACACACACACACACACACACACACACACACACACACACACACACACACACATACACACACACACACACACACACACACACACACACACACACACACACACACACACACACACACACACACACACACACACACACACCTCAGAGAAAGCCTCTCGCATTCCCACAAGCGTAGAAGCGCTTTGGAGAAACTGGATGGAGCTGCCTCGTCTCTAACCAGCTCAGAGGAATAAAAACACGCTGTACGTGCAGCTTTACTCTGCTCACTATCTTTTTCTTAAAAAGCCAACAACAAAAGATGAGATTTTTCTAGAAAGAGTTACATTTTTCTGTCTTTTTTTGGACGTGGAGTCAAGTTGTTTGGGGGCGAAAATCGGGACAGCGAGTTTTACGCATTACGGTCAGGAGGGACGAAGCAGCGGCGTCTTTTTTTCCAGTGAAAACAACGAATATTCCGCTGCACGGGGGAGTTATAAGTGACAGTTTACGACTTTAAATAGGCGGAATGTTTTGAAGGGTTTTCCTTCAGTCGTAATTAGGAGCGCGTCTCACCGCCCTCATTATCTTGAGCGCACATTCGCTCCATAAGGCGTAAAACGGGCTCCTCGCCTAACAAAGTCATTAAAATAGACACTTTGAAAGCGCGCAACCTCAGTTTGACCCAGACAAAGTGTGATCGTCTCCATGGAGGATCTTGCTCGGGAGTAAGGACTGTGCTGCTGTTTCCAAACCCTGCATGGGAGCTGACCCGTCCCCGTGTCATCTGCATTTTCTCCGGCATGGCATTTCAGGGGAAGTAGCCTTCAAAGTGGAAGATGGCTTTTTACTTCCCTCCAGGTTGCAGCCTGATCCCAGTCCATGCCTAATGGCACAGTGACAGAGAAAACTCGGCTTCTTGCAAAGGTAAGAACCGCGCTGTGTTTGACCTCTCCAACTCTTAACACGCTGGCTTTGTAACGATTCAACTCGACAGCCCTGCAGTCTATCTTTCTTATTACCATCCATATTTAATCACGTTCCCTTTAATATTTGATGAAAGAGGAAGTTTAACATTATGGCAGCGTCTATTCTGTCGTTCTACTGGAGCCTAACTGATGGACAGGACTTGACCAGCATATTATCTGTTGTTGTGTTAGTGTCTGTTTTAGGCATTGATGGATTTATTGGAGAGGGAACACTATGGTCTGCTCATTGTGCCAAGGGGGAGATGATCCCTGCCTGTTATCTCTTTACTGTAATTCACACTTCTCAGTAGCCGAACAAGGCATCATGTCAATATTCATGCTTTGAAGATGGGTCAAAGGTCATCATTAAAGGGTCAGTGGTCATTTTCAGTAAAAACTTCAAACTTTATTAAAGACCAGACATGTTTAAGACAAAGAAAATTAACTGGTCCAAAAAAATGTTGAAAATTACATCTTCTCACACTGAAAAATCCAGAAACTGATGGGAACAAGTTGTGCAAGTTGCACATCTGACTATGATTGGCTCCCAGTTGTGATGTCACATCCCGCTCCTATGTGCATGTCCTCAGATTTAAAGATGGAGCTGGTAACGCTGGATTCAATCCAATGGGAAAAAAGCAAGTTTGCTAAGCTCTCAGCGTTGTTAGTCGAATATTTCCAAAACAACTCTGTTAAATGGCACAATCATATAAAGACAAGCAAAACAGCTCTTCTTTCGCAGCCGCTCACTTGCTCTTTGGCCTAGGTGTTATGCTATGAGCGCAGTGCAGCGCTAACCGCTAACCAAGTCCAACTGTGTCTCATTGACATGCAAGAGACCGGGTGCTATTTATTTTTTTTGTCAGAGCATTTGATTCATCGATTGCTGTCGGGACGTTAAGAGATTCCCTACAAGTTTAAGAGAAAATGCTTTTAAAACACCCTCAGGATGAGCACGGGGACATGTGTTGAATGTGAAAACAGCCTTCTGGTGTCAAACGCTGCACATACATCATTCTGCACAGTGAAGGTCAAACATCCCCGCGAAGGAAGAACAAGAAAAATAGATTTTTAAGTGGAGGAGGATTTAATAAGTGGTGCTTTGCCTCGGGTTTTATTGTCTTTAGAGTGATGTGAACGAGGATGGAGAATTAGGAGTAACTCTCACCTTGAGAGCTGTTTGGGTGACACACTGAGCCTAATGGCTCATAGTGAGACGCTGCCAAACATTTTCCGCGGTTTAATTTGAGAATCATTAAGAAGTCATGCGAAATATCAGATAATCCCCCTTCACACATATCCACTAACTGGATAATCCCGTTTAAATACCCCTAGGTCAGCAGTTCCTTCACTTTGTGGCTGCAAAGCCTCCCACAGAGAGATGTGCAAGCCCACAAACCACCACCCCCCAAAAATAGTCCATCCTTCAGACCCCATCCAGGAAAATATTCTTGTTTATCTTAAATTTTTCGGCTAAGAATGCCTTAAAGGCGAAATTGCATAAGAACTGTTAGCTTGTGGATTGGGTGCCGCTGCTGCCGGGCAGATGGGGGCAGCCTCAGGATGAGTGTGGATGACTGACGGAAGATCAGGTCGGTGAGGAAGACAGAGTGAGTCATTCTGCTGGAATCAACAGGGGGCTCACTTCAGTACACACACGCTAACACACACACACACACACACACACAATCTTGGCGTGAACATCTGATGATTCAATTCCAAAGTTGATTCAATTGAGAAGTGCTGAATTGATCACAGGAGGCAGCGACACTGATGCAGCGTGAAGGACGCCAGACTTAAAAAAAACAACAACATATGATCAAAATAATGAGGAAGAAGACAAGATGGTGGGGAGGGCGCGGGATTTGACACTCGAGTGCTCGCATCAGAAAATGTGCTGCGGAAAGGTCAGCGGGAAAACACAAAGTGACATATTCTCCAGACAGATGACTCATCATTGACCGTGAGTCTGTAGGAGTAAAGTGATGCACAAACACGAGCTCGCTGTTCATCCTTTGCTCATGCTTGTTCCTCCTCTTCCTCTTTCCCGCTCAGTTCTCTTCATCCCTCCAATTCTTCTCGAATGAGCTCCAATTTGCTTCGGAACTTACAATCAAATGGACATGGAGCACTGTTTTAATTTAAAAAAACCCAAACAGTAGTCTTCCTCTTAAAAGGCCTAAAAGGGGGATGTGGACTTCAGTCAGTCAGGGTTCTGCCTCGGGCTCATGTAGAGGTCTGATAACTCTGGATCCAGCCAGACCCAAACTTCCAGGTATCATATTTAATTTCAGTCCGCTCTGTGACTCATTTCTAATCAGTGTCACGGTAGAAAACAGGACATTCAACATTGTGAACCCACTCAGCCGTGGAAAATGATCGCTGCAAGTTTTAAAAAAGCCATTTTCTCAGCTCAAGTCCGGCTGCACAGGTGTTTTTTGCCTGATTACAGCTCTTCTCAAGACTGCGTGTGCTCACCGACGGAGCTTAATTCACATCCTCCCTCCTTCCCTGTACTTGTTAGAGTGACATATGGTGGCGTCATATAACTCCCAGCAGTCTCATTCTGTCAACCTGAGCAGAGGGTTAACGGCGTCTTCTTATATCACAGTTACAGTAATTACCACTTTCTAATTGTGTACAAGTCAGCATTCAAGCTGAGTTTTCTGAAAGCGCCAATATATCCAACTTGATTCTTGAAATACGGAAATTCCAGATATTCCATTTTTCTTTTGACAACAACATGAATTCAGTTTCTTCAATTAAACCTTTTGTTTAATTGGACGTCCCTGAAGTAACATGAAGCATTTATGGACTGTGGATTCACAGTCACTACTCAACACTCGCAAGCCGCTGCAGACTCTTTCAATCCAAGATGGCGGTTCCTCTTCAAACATTTCCAGTTGTCTTCACAGCCTGTCAGGGATCACCCCCCCCCCCCTCACCCCCCCCCCCCCGTTTGTAGGGAGCAAACAGCAACACGATGAGCTGGTAGCAGAGGGATCTTTGGTCAGTAGAGTGACTGAGATCGCCTCGTTTGGTCAAGCGGCTGTGGGGTGCTTCTCTGCGGCCGACTCTGACCTCTGACCTTTCCGGAAAAGCAAACACAGAATTCCACTTCAGTGGACACACAAGTGGCTGTGATAAAAAAAAAAGCTGTACCTGCTGTGAGGCACATCACGCGCTATAATTCGTCTCACAGCTTTGTGTCACATCATATCTCTGTGATACCGCCCCTGTCACACACTGCCGAGGGTGGTCTTGCGTGTGGCAGCATATTATGTGCCACTAACTACAATATTGAAGAGTAACGTTTAGGAAAGTTGTGTACATTGTAGTGAGGATCATCCCTCACAGGAAACTGTTCATTTTTGTCAGAGTTATCAATGTGTAGTAACATTAACTGCAGAAGGGCGAGTTTTGAATACTCCTCCATGTTACTGTGTTTATGGAAGCTTTAAGAGCATCTCAAAATCAAGACTCTGCTGCCAAAAAGCTTCACATTAGAGAGCGATTTTGTCTGGAAAATAAAACCCAGGAGGCAAAAAAAGCAATCATGAACCTTGTAAAAAGGAACATGTGAACTTCTTCCATTACAGGTTGATGGTTTCGGGGTTTTTGGAAGGTGCGTGGTAAGAGGATTTCCAAAAACTGTTGTAGCGGCATTTACTCCCACTGCCCATTTGGTAAAGTGATTATCTACTTTTTTATGCACAGTAAAGTGTTGATTGGGCTACACTATTTGCCACAATACTACACTGTACTATATTATATACATACATATGTATACTACTATACTATACTACTCCACAGTACATGGCACTATACCACACTGCATACAATTCTGTACATACTTACTGCACTGTATTGTATTATACCATATACTTATTATCCTATACTACATTATATCGTTCTACTATACTAGACTACTTGACAGTATATGAAACTATACTATATAGTATAGTATACTGCACTGTACAGCATTATACTATACTGCACTATAGTGTATTATACTATATATTATACTATACTGTAGTGCACCATATTATACTATACTGCACTATATAAGACTATACTATATTGAACTACTGTATATATTATACTACACTATACTTTGCTGTACTATACTGTTCTGTACTGTGATTTCTTTGACCTAACATGAAATGGAAGATTTCTCTTGACAACAGCAAAAGAAATGTCAAACATGGCACTAAATCCACTGGTATCTAATACCAGTGCATGAACATGCTCTTTTCCAGTCACCTGAACTCTGTACAGTTTTGCTTGACAGTGTAGGTGTACTTTGAAATAAAGTACTTAGCTTGTACTGGGCGTTAAAACTTGACAGTCCCTTTATTTCAGTATTTGAAGTTAAAAGCAGTATCTAGCACAGTCTGTCAAAAGATCAGATATTGTTCACTGCATATTTGCCCTTGGCGCATGCAGGTAATTTCCCTCAGTCCTTGCAATAGAGGAGAAAGTAAAGTACCTTTTGATATTCTGAATGTAAAACTTGAGTTTTGCAGGAATAGTCAGGAAAAACAAAACATCCTGGAGAGTGTTGCTCTAAGGGTCGTCTTCCCACCATTAGTGGTAGTTTGACTCCAGCTGCATGATGTCATGGCAGGTGACCTTAAGTGCTGCAGCAGGGGGCATTTTGTCCGTCTCGCCATTTAAATCCATTTAGGTAGACAGCGATACAGTATTACATTTATTAGAGCAATTTGGCCTCACTTAACCTCAGCAGAGCGGTTTCTGATACAGAAACAAAAACACATGACCCACTCTAGCTGTAATGTGAGGCATGACAGATACAAATTTTTCCCTCCTGAGCACGCTCCATTTTTTATCTTCCTGCTCATTCCTCTCTCATTACATCTTCCCCTTTTACTCTATTTGTGTCAATACTAAATGCCTTTCTCCATGACGTATCAGCGTACAGTTCGCTGAAGTGAGTCACTTGAGACCAACTTTTTTCGGCTTCCTTCTAGAGTCAAAAAAAGCCCCTGGAGTTTGTTATGTGTAGTTCAAAGCACCTCCTCCGTTCTCTCGCTTCCCGTCTTCCCCTCTAGCTGTCTCCTTCAGCTGCTGACTTCTCGTATCTTTACCCCCGACGTCTCCTTGCTTTGTGTTTCTATCCCACCTGTCCTGTCCTCTTTCCTCGTCTCTCTCTCATGTGTGGAATTCAGGGAGAATTGTAGAGCTTCGGCACAAATCACCAAAACAAGATGAGAGATAATTAACACCCCGAACGCAATGCTAATGTGTAAATGTTGAAAGTGCAAAAAAATGCATGTTTTTTTTTTCTTGCAAGCATCTTTCATGCCAAACTGTTCATCCCTGGTGTCTCCTTCTCACCGTCTCCTCTTCTCATTTCATCCCACTTGCCAAATGCCTATTGTCTCCCTCCATTCCCTCCCACTTCTAATCCAGCATCCTCTGCCGTCTCCCCCTTTCCTCCCCGTCTCACTGGGGTGAGACTGAAATCATTCCAAAGCACCAGCGAAAACATACAGGTTTGTTTTTGCCCCGTATCCTCACACAGGAATAAAAAAATGAATCAAAATGATCCACGGGAAATGCCCCTCTGTCTCAGGGACGTAGTGTTAATGATATAGCTGTCATTCCTGTGCGCACAGCTGGTAGTTGCTATAGAAACGTGTCACCTTGCAGCAGCACATGTTGTTGCTATAGGGACAACACATCACGTGACGTCTCCTATAGATAGGTAACTTGTCGTTATCATGCTACAAAAGGCATTTCCTCGCTCAAGGACGCAACACATGTAGAGGGGTGTCACAGCAGAGGGAAATCTCCGCTCTGCATGAGATGATGTTTTTAAAATGGGAACTCATGCAAGTGCATGTCCAAATGTTTAAATGTCTCAGAGTAGCAGAATCAATCTGCTCCCTGGAGGGGGGGGTATCATTATAATAGTCTTAATAGTTTTCTTGCCTTACTGTGAGGATGCATAGATTTGAGTTATTAATAGGTGATTGCATGGAGGCTAATTCGTGATTCATTAAAGACTAATTTAGAAAAGTGCTTATTAAGGCAGTGAAGTGGAAAATGGAGCAGTGGATTTCGCATTATTCATGAGTTTTATCTAATAGGTGGTGGAAAAAAATGTATATTAACATTCATACAGTCTGTGTATGATCATGATATATTCAGCAAAAAAAGGGCAATGTTGCTGCAGAAAACAGCCAATTTGTCCCTCTGAACAGACACAGTGAATTATTTCTTTAATTCCGCACGCATTGAAAGCAGGTTCACACGCAGTGCGAACGCCCAGCGCAGACCCGCTGATTGGTGTGAGGTGTCGAGTGCGGTTGCTGAATATTACCTTGGCATTTGCTGTGGTCACCGCACAGGTCCAGCGTGTTCTCCACAGCAGAGAGCCGTGTTGTGTCAGAGCCTGAGTGGTTTCTCGTTAGGCTGCTGCTGTGCCTGTTATGGCGGCACTTTGTTCTCTCGGCCGTGCTTGTTTCTTACGCCCGCCTTGTTGAAACTACAGATGCACATGGCTTGTTTTGGCCTGTCATCACTGGCAGGAACAGCACTCTGCTCTCCTTTATTGTTGTGCCGCCTCTTCCAACCCCCCCCACTTTATCTCCTTCAAAAGTTCCTACCATTGTTTTTTGCTGTTGAGCTCTTTGCGCAGGCTTTCAGTTTGCAGTCATGACTCAGTAGCTGCAGTTACATGCACTGTTTTATCATTTTGATTGAACTCATTCTGAATTGAAGATTTCGAGTCACCTGTTCTCAGGGATGTGATCTAACACATGAGACTGGTATTATTGTAGCTAACGCTGTCTAACGTTAGAGGGTGAGGCTGTGTTGTCAGGTAAACTTTCCAGAAATGCTATCTTCAACATCATCTCAAGTCTTCAGCCTCTCCATCACGTGATTCATCCTCAAAACCCACATCAATGCAACAGTCAGTGACGTTTGCCAGAGGTCGCACTCCCATTACTTTGTCCATGCTTTTGTAAAAGGGAAGTTGGTGGAGTCAGGTTTAAGCTCCCCCTCTGCAATTGAACATTCAATCAGTTTGGGCCTGTCACTCTGTTTGAGGTGTTTATATGCAGCATTTGTAATGAGTTTAGGCTTTTAAACTGATTATAATCCAAATATTAGACTCCATATAAACAAAGCTCGTGTTCAGGTCACCCAGGTAGGTGCAGTAATGTACAGCTATAACTGCCTCATCGTCTTCTCCATCCCACTTCACCCCCTCCTGTTCCTTTATTCCCGTTGTCATCTTTTCTCCCATTTTTTTCGTCTCCCCTGTTTCCTTTTCTTTATCCTTCCCCTGAACTGCCATCCATCCCCTTCTCATTTTTCAGTAAACGGAGGAAATCTCTCCCCTTGCTCTTGAAACACTGTGTGGGTTCCCGTGTGACGCACACCAAGGAGTGAAAAGAGAGAATCAAGTACAGAAAGAGAGAGGGAGCGCAGAAAAACCCGAGAGAAGAGGCTGGTTGTGTTTGTCCTTGTGTGATTCACCATCTGTGGTAAAGCACTCTCCTACAGCAGAATTACCAGTAAGATGATTGACATGAAAAATACATTAAGATGTGAGAAGGAGGAAAGAGGGTAGGAGGAGAGTACGTCTAGTCTTCTGTGTGATTCACAGTTACTTTAAATACTAAAAGCTTTGTCTGATTCGAATCAATAAAGCAGACTTTACTGCTTTGAGATATGTAGAAGAAAAGAAAGGAAGGCAGTGAGAAACAGGAAAGGAACCAAATAAAAGAAAATTAAAATTAGAGACAGATTAAAAATAGATCTGAGAAGACAGAGGGGTAGGAGGAGGAGAAAGACAAACAGAGAGATGAGATGAGAACGAAAGCTCGGGTGGAGGAGAAGGAAGAGCGGGAAGGAAAAAATTATTCAGGATCACAACCAGAATGCATTAGCCAACAGACTGAGGGCGAGAATGGAGGAGGGAGGGGGAGATTTACAGATAGTGTGTTCTTGGAGAAATAAAAAGAGGGTTGTGGAAGCAAGGAGGGAGAAAGAGATTACAAAACAGACAAAGGTCATGGGTGTCCTCGTGTTCCCATGCTAAATCTGTTCTATCCTCTTATAAACAAAGACATTACTATTACTACTGTGCCACAGACCATCCTCCCAAAAACACGTCCCTAAAGGTCGTCTGTGCAGGCAGTTCATTACAACCCACATTTACGTTTCTTAGGCAGCGATTGGCGGCTGTAATAATCATGAGGGGAGCAAAGGAGGAAGTCAGGTGACCACTGCTCGTATCTTGACTTAATTTAACTTTAGTTATGTGACATACATAAACACAATCAAGTGGTCTTGTCGCCGAAACCTAAGCAAACTGCAACCGTTCTCAATTATTTACCATGTTTAAAACTGTCAAACAGTATTTACTGAATGTAACTCCAGTTCTCTGAGTTTGTGCGCCTGTCGCTGAGACGCTTCAACGGTTATATACGATGTTTTGGAGTCTTGGCAAACAATCTATTCTGTTGTTTAGGTATGAGGACATGTTGGTACTAGGGGTTGATGATATGACCTAAAATTAAGCATTTCAATAGCATTTAAATGACAGACAACCTGAAGTATTCGGCAGTCAGTGTACCATGGGGCATGTCTATCAAGTACATTTACATACAGCGTATGTGGCACACAGCAGAGGGGGGCTTCCTGTAACAACGAAACCAGCTGAGCTGAAGTGTGGCGATAACATCAGCTCTGGCATGACAGAGCAACATGAAAACAGTTTCCCATATCCAAGCTGCTTCTCTGGTTATTTAATTGGCTTCAAATGAGGCTTAACAGTCACAGTTTCTACTGCCTGTCCAGCGTGAGGCTCTACAATAGCTGCTGCTAGCCGCATTAGCCGCGGAACATGCTAATGCCACATTCAACAGGCTAACCAGCAAAATATACAGCAACATAGAAATTGCAAAATTTACATGTCTGAAGTTTGAAGTTGGGATCAGTCCATCCTTGAGCTTCAGCTTTGAAGCAAACAAGTTGTTGTGGGGACATTTCCGTCAGGTTAATCCAGTGGGTCTTCACTTCCTTGGATGGTAGGAGTAGATGAAGGCTTTTGTGTTGGTTCTCGCAGCCAACATCAGAGAAATTGGTGTTCTTTACTTGTAATATCACCTTCTAAGAAAAGCAAGAAAATTAAGCAGAATGATTTCCCAGTAAAAGTCCATGTGAAGGTGGTGCTCAAGCTGCTCCACAGCTGTTCACTGGTAACCCTTCTGTATGGTGACATTAAGTTGCCAGAATTTGATCTGAATAACAATACTTGAAATTTACATTCAGATTTTGTACCATTGTAATTCAACACCAAACATACTCAGTTTAATCCTCTTAGTGCTAAACAGGACAATGCTAATGTGCATGTGCACCAAGATTAATGGGCATTTAAACTCAAATGAAGGCTCCCAGAATAAGGCTGTTTGTTTTAAGCCCTCTTCATTTTAATAACTATTAATAGGCGTCTGAGCAGCTGGTGAGCACACAGTCTGTGATTAATTCGAATAATATGTCAGAACGCACTATATTTCCAATTTTATAAGTGCAACAACATAAATAAGGATAAATATAAATAAATTACTGATCAGAACTGAGATGAAGAGACAAGCAACATGTGTTTCTCTCTCTGTCTGTTTGCCTTCTATTTCTATATCTCTTATCATCCTGTTTCCTGAGTTTCTCTCTCACACACACAGGAAGAATACAGTAAACAAATATCCAGCAGGAGTGTGTGACCACATACAGTAAGCACACACACGCACACACATTCTAAGCCCTGCCAGTGTGCGCCTGAAGTCTGGCCTCCAACAACAAAACATCGCCAGTAAACAGAGGAGACTGTTGTACTGTTAACATTTAAAGAGCATTTCTCAAACGTGGAAAGACGCTGAAAGTCTGACAGTTTCTCTGTAAAAGTATGTAAAAAACTGTCACCTGCACCTTTTCAAAAGTCACTGCCGTGCATGAGGTGACATGCCTGCGTAACATAAAACAAACAGAGCTGTGATACCTTTAACTGGTTCAATCTGCTTGATTGTGAGTGATGATGCACTCTGAATATTAAGTGTCTTTACAACTATATCCAGAGCATCTGGGAGATGTGGACTATGCAGAAATACATATGTGCACCCCCAGACCTGTTCTTAAATATGGTTGTTGGTCATGTTTTCTTTCTGTGCATCTAAATGGATGTTTTCAGCTGTTTTTTTCCAGTTGCATATTTTTATGTCCATGTAAGAAATACCCAGGAAACAGCTACAGTACATGCTAAAGTCATTACTAATATGTTTCTGTATGTGTATCTGCAGGTTCAGTATGACTGCAGCAGCAGGTGTGCTAACAGGCTTGGCTAAGCTAAAACGCCAAGACTCTGCTCGCTCGCAGCACCGGCCTATACCACCTGCATCGCCAGGCCTGGGAAACCCCGCCCCAGAGTCTGCCCCCAGGTGATTGTCTACATGCAAGGATCCCTTGGTTTTTGGCAAAAGTGCAACTACTTTGGGCAACAGGAACCTGGTAGCAGTTTAATTGCATGTGACTCATGAGCAGTGCTGGTTTTAATGGTACAAAAAGCCAGCACTGACTGAAGTGTTACGTCCATGCATGCTTTTGAGATCACTGTACATTTCTGTATGGTGGCTCTAATGTCACTGACTGTCAATTCTCTTTTTTTCCATACTTTTCAATCAGAAAACGGAAACGACGCACTGATGTTGTGGTAGTGCGCGGTAGGCTCCGCCTCTACTCCGCTTCTGGGTTTTTCCTCCTCCTGGGACTCGTCATCCTGGCCATAGGGATCGGCATGGCGACCCTGGGTTACTGGCCGCACAGTGAAGCCGTGCCCTCAGCCAAATCGCACACTGAAGGAGCCAAGACGGCTGCCACAGAGGAGGCCGTGACAAACTCCAGCACTAGTGGGAATGTGCAAGGTAGGAGTCAGTTCCTCTGAGCTGTGTCTGAAAACTTAGATACTTGCTCCATGATTTAGGAACTCAAACTCCTGATATTAAATGGCTCTCACTCTCCATGCGTTCTGCATGCAGGTACACCCTCCAAGCAGAGTGGGGGTGCTCTGACACGGTTCCTGGAACAGCACCGTCACTCTGAGAGGATGAAGATGTTTGGACCCTTCACCATGGGCATTGGGATTTTCATCTTCATCTGTGCTAATGCCATTCTTCATGAAAACAGAGACAGAGAAACTAAGGTAGGGCTGAAATCAGGTGCTGGAGAATGAAATACAAGCCCTTCCAGTGGATTTTGAGGGTCTACAGACAAGCCAACAAGCTGTAACAGGAAATATAAACCGAGCCCATACTGCTTTGCAAGGTCTGAAACACTGATTTGTGCAGAAATTGGATCTAGGTTATCAAGCAATATTGACAACAATATATCAACTGTGACACACAAAAGCAAAGTCAGTAGAATATGTAGTTAGCATTCCTTCCCAACCCTGTTTTCTCATTTCTGCTCCTTCTCCACTCTCTACAAAATGAGGGGCATGCACACTGCAGTCATCCATATTCATCATCTCTACATAACTAACATGCAAATCATATTTCTGCCATCCTCCTTCCACCCATATCTCTGCAATTTTCATCTGATCACATTTCCTCTGCTCTTATGCCCTCTCCTTCCCTTCCTTGATGCGATTAGTCCTCTCCTCCTCCCTCCCCCCTTTCAGGTAATCCATGTGAGAAATATGTCTTCCAAGGTCATAAACATCCACCATATGAAACTGTAGATAGAATAATACTACTGTATGTTATAATGGACTACTAAACATCTTCTCAGGTAATCCAAAAACAAATACCACTGCTACTACTATTAATCTATTTCTTTGCTCTAGATCATCCATATGAGAGACATGTACTCCACAGTCATCGACATCCATCGCCTCAGGCAGAAAGAGCAGAAACAACACCATCAACGCAACAGCACCTATGCAAGAGAAGTTGGGGATCTCCGAGCCTTTGATGGCGATAACGCAGCACGGATGGCCAGCAACTCCCTCCTCGCGTTCTCTTCTCGAGCTGGAGGTGGCGGAGGAGTGTCTACAGAAGAGGAGGAGGTGCTGTTAGGGGACGAGGAGTTTCACAGACACAGGGAACTAGCTAAGTTGGATTGTACCTTTGCGGGGCTCCTGGCGCCGCTCTACAAGGATGGCCCCTTCTCTGGCCCGGGGCTCGGGTTGGCTCGCCCAGATTTGGCGCGCCACCAGTGGTCAGTGGACGGAGACGGGGAGAAGGGAGGACACCATGCACGCTCAATCGTCTCCTCCTCTATCTCTGCGTTTACTCTCCCGGTTATAAAACTCAACAACTGCGTTATTGACGAACCGGAGATGGAGGCGATTACTGAGGAGGAAAGAGGAGGAGAGAGGAGAGATGGAGAGAGGTCACAGCCTCTGAGCTCCATGGAGTCTCTGGTGGTTCCCGTAGCATCTGTTGCCAAGGCCTCCAAACCACCGGGCTTACACCGGAGCAACTCCGCCTCCTCCTCCTCTCACTGGTCCTCTGCCTCCCTCTCCCCCGCGCCCTCCTCTACCTCAGGCTGCTGGCTCTCCCCGGGAGCAGCCAGGACTGACTTTGGCTCCAACTCTTCCCTGCACATGCTCAGCAGCCACTCCAAATCCCTGGACCTGGAGCGAAGGCCGAGCATGCTCAGCGTGCACCCGGAGCAGCGGAAGCACCCCAGCTGGCCACGCCTCGACCGTAGCAACAGCAGCCGCAGTAACAGCGGCACCCGGGGCAGCAGTAAAGGCTACATGCGGCTGGAGGACAGGGACGAGCAAGGGGAGCGGCTGGCAGATGTGTCTCCATCCGCGGCAGAGAGGCGCGACTACAGTAAGCGGGAGAAGCTGCTAATGATATCGAGGTCGCATAATAATCTGAGCTTTGAGCATGACGAGTTTAACAGCAGCACACTGAAGAGGGGCAGCTCTGAGACTCGATTCTGAGGACCATGAACGAAAGGTTGAAGACAGTTCTGTCCTGTTCTGTAAACGGCTCTCCAGACAGTATGAGTGTACAGCGCAGTGGCTTCAGGGGGAAAGTGATGAGTTGAACAGCTGCACACCGGAGAGAGGAAACTCAAAAGTGGTTCTGAAGACACTTTCCTGAGCAGCAGGCTGGAGAGTAGTTACGAATGGACCAGCTTCAGGCCTCATGTCAGCAAGACGCTAAATGCCTGCAGTACCAGGTCCAGAGGTGCTGTTCTGTAGCTGACCCTGACCTGTGACCTCTGTGGAGGGAGGCAAGTGAAAACGGAAGTTCCCTTCAGGGATCAATACAAATAAACCACATTACATCATCCGCCGTCTTTACACAAACATAGTTCTAATAAAGTTTTAACAGGATCTCAAACCTGAGACGCTTTCGAATCGATAATGTTTCATTACAAAAGGTTTGGAAAATTGCTTTTCTTAAATTGCCACAAGGTTTGAATCGAGGACACACTGGAAGCGCTTTGAGCAAGTTTGTCCTCAGCGGGCAGCAGCGACACAGCGGTCTACATCTTTTGCTAGTACAGCACCTTTGGAAACAAAGTTCCAAAGTGCTTAATAGGGTTGTATACAGAGGCTGAGGCTGACAAAGGTTCACTTTTAATTTAACTGTATGGACACAAAAACAGATATGAAAACTAAATCCACAGAGAGTCAGCTTATAACTTATAGCCTGGTGTAGACCTATAGAAGAAAATGTAATGGCATTCTGCAGCAATGAGGCTCGTAAATCCAAAAGATATAGATATTAGTGCTAAAGTATTTGTTTTAACGGTGGCTTTAACACGTTTGTGTGTCCGTCTGATCTTCAGATTGTAGCAGATCCGTGCAAACTCAGACCAAACCAGTAACTATAATATCAATACAATATAGTGCGGATGTGACTTAAAATCAAGATACCAGACTGAGAAATACAATAAGGGAGTCCATGCTGCACTGCAGTCACATTATTGCTGCCCTTTCCCAAGAACAATAAGGTTTGTGTGTCTGCTACTGAAGACTAGAAGCAACAACCTCCATCTATGGCTCGGCTACAAACACTCAGGATTAGCAGTCTATTATTCATAAAGTGATCATATGCTGTAGATGTATTCACAAACCCACTCAGTATTAGCAAAAACCCAAAGTATTGAGTATTTGTTGACTTTGAGTATGACCAGTGGAATGATGAGATGGTAACAGCTTAATATTTCTAACATTACATTTAAGTCAGCCAACAAATTTTGGCTGTGCGCTATTGAAAAATCAATATCTGAAACCAAAAATCATTATAAAAGAGAGCATGAAGTCGTGGCATTACACTGGAGCCAGCGGTAAATCACAAGGCACACATTTATCTTGTGTTATCTTTAGAAATCCAGGGAGCTGTAATATTAAAGTCCAGCTGAAATGAAATTGCATTTTTTTTTTTGTCTGCTGCAGCAAATATATCTGCTCAGTAAATTCACATCTTATACTTTTTGGTTTCACGATGGCTCCCTCTGACCAGCAAACATGAACACGTCTTGTCCTGAACCTTAGCTTGTTGAACAAACAACCAAACAAATATTCTCCAGGGAAAAGTGCACTGCTAACATCGGTCTGTTAGACGCTGGTGCGGTCCTTCCTCTTAAAAACCACATTTCTGAAAACCCCCAATGATAACAACTATTAGCAAAACTATCTAAAAAATGTTTTTGAAGAGATTTCAGTTGGACTTTAAAGTGTGAGCCATGCTGTTTTCTGCTACAGTCCACCTCGTGTCTGCTTCTTATTTATTTTGTCTTACTGACAATATTCACCATTTGATGACTATTGCAGGTTTGAATTCAGCTATTAACCAACACAGTGGTTGGATGTCTCAGCATATTTTGCTTTTAACACATGTGAAGACATTGCTTTTGTCTATCTTCAGTATATGAGCTGATACGTTGCCCCCATATGGCTCAATGTCTCTGTTTCAGGTTCTGTTTGGTTGTCAGCTACTGTAACAGACGTATTAATGCAGTTAAAACATCTTCTGTGCTGCTTTTAATGCAGGACACGTCAACAACAGAACATCAACACCACATGAAAAAGACAGAGCCCTTTTTAAGAGTGCAGGCATTTTGCCAGAGAGCTTCATTAACTGGTTCCCAGCAGTTGATGAGTCAATGTTCAATTTTAGCCTCTCTCAAAATAAACAGTATTTTCGCTGAAAGATGTTTTGTCCTAATGAGTCTGTTTAACCGATACTGATTCGTACACATGGATTCACACACAGCAGCTCTTCTAGGGCCTTTTTCAGGGGTCAGAGGGAGGCAACATCATCTCTTGGGAGCATATGCACACTGGGGTTGGGTGGTTGGATGAATCTATTAGCATTCAACAGTCAACGGCAGATAGAGGCAGCTGGGAAAAACAGGTGAATTAGGGCTTTATTTTGACCAAACAGAACTGGCGATTGTTGGACTACAAAGATGGTTTTGGGGTAGACACACACCTGTGTGACGTCATTGGCAATCGCCGGTTGTTTGGCTGACAGTGGCCACTTGGAAAATTGTAACATATCATTGGCCGACCCTAGTACACACCTTAACAATACTCCCAAATACATCACTAATTCCCTGTCTTTCTCTCGCTTTCTTCCTCCTCCTCTCTTCATCTCCTGCATACAAAATAAGCAAAGGTCTGAATGAGTCATCATCAATTATCATATGCTCTGCAGCTCTGTGGGAACAACACACACACACACACACACACACACACACACACACACACACACGCATGCATACGTTCAAGCACCAACAACTTTACCTACAGGAAAGCATGCGTACATATTCCTCCTGAAACGCAAATACAGACACACAAAAGCATTAATACACACACACACTTACAATGCAATTCAGAAGCAGAAGGCTGATGAGGCGGTCTCATCCTCTGTGTTGCCGAGGGCACAGATGATAATCCTAACCCTCTCTGAAGGCAGGAAACATATTTAGGCAGCAGAGATGGATGATGTCGCATCCTGTTAACATTAAACTAAAATTACCTCGTCCTGCTGAGACTTGCACTCGCTCTCTTTGTTGCACCAGTTGAGGATTTTAACGTGAATATAAACCTTAAGGCCGAAGGCTTTTTTGAAACGACTGCAGTGCCTTCAGCGGTCAGCTCAGTGTTGTTGTTTTAATCACAGACTGTTGGAGCGTCTTGTTGCTGGGAAACATTAGGACACGATGCTTACGTTGTGTCTCTTCTACAGCACTATCATAAGAACTAAACGAGGCAAACTTTCCCCTTCAGACCGTACAGTCTGATCAAAAAACAAGCCCGGTTTCCCTGAGAGTCGCACTGAAGTGTAATCATCAAAGGCACTTAGGATACAGAACTTCCTATAAGTACATTTTGGTTTCTAAGCGCATCTCCCGTTAAGACAGATGACTCAGCACTTAAACTAAATCCAATGTTCCCAATGTTTTACTCTGTGCACAAAAACAAATCCACAGTATCTAAATGGAAGCGCCTTTTCTCTGTAATCCCTGACGCTTCAAGCTTCCTCTTTCCGATGGACACTGTGACCAAGCAGAGCGAGGCATGTGCACGAGCTCCATCACTCTGCATCATCTGGGTGTTTGTTCGATCCCCAGCCGATGTGTTACGGAGAGACAGCTCTCGCCTTCTCACCTCCTCAGCTGTGTCACACACAGCAGCCTGCTGAGGGACTGTGGGTCTGTTTTGGAGGGACTCGCGGTCTTGCAATATTCTGTGAATTTGCATGATGTGCCTGAGGCAACCGATGCAGTTTAAAATGTTCTTTTGATGGACTGTAACATCTATCAATATAACATTAAGGATAATGATAATAATCTTTATTTGCATGGCACCTCTCTTGACAAGGTTACCAGACACTGTGCTGAACAAGAGGCAGAACAAAACCTTAACTGCACCTTAACTGTTAAAACAAGTGCACTAAGCCAAGAGTCAGAGTCTGGGGCATTGATAACAAGTCACCCTTATTCACCAGCCTAGACTTAGGCACAACCCCACAGCCATATCAGAAGACCTCAGGTTATGAAGTGGCACACAAGAGATGAGGAGCTCAGTGAGGGAGCCAGGTGCCAGACCGTGATCTTAAAATCAATTCTAAATTCGTCTGGAAGCCAGTGAGGTGCAGCTTCATCCAGAGAGATGTGTTCAAATCTCCTCGTAATGCTAAAAGTCTTGCGGCTGCGTTCTGCTCCAGCTGCAGGTGATGCAGTGAGCTTTGGCTGAAGCAGGAGCCAAGGGTGTTGCAGTGGCGAGAAGAGGCAAGGGAATCTATTGAGTCCTACTGAAGGATCTTAAGAGATAAGCCGGCGACATGTTTTTTTCTGATTGTCAACATGATAAAAACAAAACCAACAACGAATTTATCCAACAACAGTTTATTTTGTGTTCGTCCCACGTCTGAAAGAATCCATTTCTCTGTGCCATGGATCTTTATCACTGTCCAAAAACTATTAAAAACAAATAAATGAGCCACATTCTTTCTTGCACTGGCAGACGTGTTCACTCCTGTAAATACTCACGAGAGCACCAAATGTGTATAAAGCATGGATGAAAATAGTACAGAGAAAAATGCCCTATTTACTTTTGCTTTGCCAGTTTGAAGAAATAACTGGGCCTTTTTTTCATGGATCAGACTACATGATATTTTTATGGTCACCATGTCAGATCTACTCCATGTTTGTTACCTGGCTGTGCTCTGGAGAGAGCACCTGATAGGTCAACACTAAGGAAGTGTGTAAAGACAAAAAAAAGTCTTACATGTGAGACTTTTCATCGGGGTGTCGTGGAGTGTCCCAGATGCTGCATGACGACAGGTTGTTTAGCACATCACACTATGCAGGTACAGACGCCCTATCATCGCTAATAATTGGCCATGACACTGGCAATTTGTCAGCCAAGACAAAATAGTCTCAAAATCTGGCTAGGGGCATGATTATCTACTAAATTCCATGACAATCCATACAATACTTGCTGAGATATAGATATAGATATAGATATATAGATTTCTGTCCAGTTTATAAAGATTTTTTCATGATTTATGTCTTCAGCTGGGACGAATGAGCTTGTGGCTGAACGCCAAAGACGTGCTTCAGAGGTCAGAAAGTAGAGCAGGTCAGAGACAGTCTGACACATTGCTGGTTTTGGTCTTTTCGTGCGATTTGCTGGCAATGTGACAAATATAGAATGAAAGCGGCCTCATCTTTTTTACTTGTAAAAGACTATTTGTTATTCAAAGGGTGCTCATGCTGTGAATGCTCTTACATTTGCTGTTCTAGATACCTGCTTTTCAGCAGCTCTTTCAAAGAAAATATGTATGGAGAGTGAGTCTTTTCACATTTCCCAGGGCAGCTACAGCAGTTTGGAATAAACAGAAAAAGAACTGGCTTGTACATTAAGCAGTGAAAGCCACCAAGGCTGCACAGATAAAGAAAAGAGTGCAAGCTGCAGAAACTCAGTCCGTGTAATACTTTACGAAAAAACACTTCAATGTAAGTACGGACTCTGGACAGACAGGACACACTGTTCAACAGGAACAAAAAGGAAACATTCAAGAATCACTGGTTTGTGTTATTTATTTTAACATTGGGAGCGAAGGAGGACTGTAATAACCACCACAGAGGCACCCAGATGAAAATGACCATCACTAAATCCATCTAGATCACATATTTATATCCACATCAATAGAAAAATATGACTTTGAAGACCTGAGGCACAAGTGAGCTCATCAGAGGAGACAGGGGGAGGATTGATTTTTCATCCATTCATTCAATTCTCTCTTCTCTCTCAGTAATAACAGGGTTTCATTTCGTGGGTATTTGGATTATTTTATTATTTTGTGCATGTGTGTTATCAGATTTCTGAGAAACAGGGACGGTGTGTATGTGTGCGTGTGTTTTTGCCAGCAACGACAGCAGATATGTGGGCAGTTTACTCACATAATCAGCTAATAAACGCACTAATTACTCCGACACATCTGGAGGGTAAACTGAATGGTTTGCAGATTAGCCAAGGACAATGGCTGCCATGAGGGTGAACTGCATTAGCACAGCTGCTACGGATAACAACAACAAGTCGTGGTTTGGGATGAGCAGTGCTGAATTAGTAATGGGAGTGAGTCATCCGCCCAGTAACAAACTGGTTTCTAGAGCGATGAAATGTAGATTAGTGTAAATCACTTTCACATGTTGAGGTTATTTTAAGTGATTTTATGTGTTTCCAGAACCACTGCTACAGAACAGAGGGCAATCTCTGGTGTCAAAGGTCATTTCCTTCCAAAATGTCCTTCAATCACTGCCACACAGTCATTACCTTACACTGCGCCCTCTCCCAGTCTGTCCTTATCCCTTTGCACTGAATCCTGTGTAATTAAGCGGAAAACTGAGTCTCCCTGCGGTGTGTGTCACAGTGGAAGAGCCCTGTGGCCACAGTTACAGTGTGCGAGTGTGTGTTCATGTGCCTTTCTGCGTGCGTGTGCACTTGCCATGAGGCAGCAGTGGGGGTGCCAGCCTAGTTGCCATAGCAGCCCGAGATGTGCTCTGGACCCCTGCCTGAGGAGTAAACTCACACTCACACACACCACAAACTGAGATTATAACAACACTGTAACAGGCAGACATTAAATAAAGCAAAAAAAAACTGATTGATCCACTTGGCTACTGCTCTGTCCCACAGTGATAATGGACAGATCAGGTAAGGCCGGCACAATTTATCTAATGTACTTGACCTGGATTTGCCCAGTCTCTGCTGGCAGGGAGTAAAAACGATGTGTAGTGTACTGTACGATTATATTCAAGACATGCAGCCGCTTCTAAATATAGGCTAAGAGGAGGCCCTGCTGTCCCGTACCTGCTCCACTGCTGCTGTGCCATGCCATCAAAGAACACAGTGCAGGCTGTCGTAATAACATCAGATGTAATGTGGGCCTGCAGATCAACGTGTTGATAACAGCATTATGCAAATAAGTCTGTTACATTAATCGCAGCTTTCAAGTTCTATAGCTTGCTTTGACCTTTTCAGCGTCATTTCAAGGCTTTTAGTGTCTCAAGAAAAGAGTCATTGCACTCTGAAGACAGAGTATTGTGCATTGTGTAGTTTAAAGGAGCAATTAGCATTGTACTCCTGAAATGCTACCGTACTTCCTTACTTACATACCTTATTTCATACATTCTCTCTTGTTAAAACCTGGCACCTACATTACCCATAATGCATCTCCACCACTGACTACACTTTCAAAGTTGTAGTCTGCAGAATGTGTAGGGTCCAGAATTTTTGGAGCTTGACCCTATTTAAAGAAGGGCAACAGACAACGGCGGCATATAATGCGTGTCAAAACGCCCGCAGCCATCGTTTATTATCTAAACCTGCGCACTGGTGGCTTCCTAACAGGCATCAACCTGGGATGACTCATGTCAAGACGCTGCCAGTGTGTCAGTGTGTGTCAGCTCCTCAGGATATGCCCACGTCCTGTTTCCCAGCGCTGACACATTTTGATTCTGAAGAAAAGCCGACATTTTATCACATTCGCTTCCTGGAGTAGCACATCCCCTGACTACACACCAAACTGCTACTCTGGTGTGCGTTTCAGGGCGTCAGCTGACATGAACCTCTGCATCCCATCACCTGCACTTAAAAGTCAGAATATCTCAGCCTCTGCTGCGTCAGTCTGAACTCTTCTTTTTTAAATTTGTCTCTTGTAAGTCAACAAACTTTGCACTTTGCAGAGGTGCTACACAAAATCACTGCTGTATGCTTTGTGTAATTCATAGTCGCAGTCCCTGCATTAGCACTGACATTTAAATGTGACATTATGTGCCGAGCTGTTTTAGTAGACAGGTGCATTATCATAACCTGCAGGTAACACTGTGAAATAGTTCAGTGTTACACACATAAATACTGTATTATCATACTCATGAATATTCAGTTTGCTTTCTCTTCAAACTTCCTTGAGTCCTAAGTGACAGCTTGAATTCAAACTGCCACTCTAACTCTCAGGAGATTTCTTCTTTATATAATGCAAATAATGAAATGTTTATTAGATTTTCAACTGCCTTTTGAGGTAGTTGAAAATCTGAGACCAAGATCCTCTTGTGCTGTGCCTGTGTGTGTGGCGGCACAGTAACTGCTGTTGAAAAAGGTGTCTCGAATCAGGAAAGTAAAACTTTCACCAAGACATTTTGTCCGCGGGATTGCTTCATGGCACAGAACAGGTAAAAGGTCACTGGTCTTGCTGTGCAAACGAGTCAAAACCTTTACACCCGGCAGAGGCGGGAACAAGCGAAATGCCACCAGAGACAAAACGCCACCAAGTAAAAACTGAGCCTTTGCATCAGGACTTAAATCTGTGAAACAATAACACACTGGAGTGAGGTTACCAACTGTGTATTGGCTGTTTTTTTTACTGCAGTTATGTGTGAGTATCAAATTAATTTGACAGGGATATAAGGATGTCTAAAAATGCTTCAATGACGCTGAGTAGAAAACCCAAGGCCTCCGCAGCGATGCTCATTAGACACACACACATACGCGCACACACACACGTACATATACATACCGTGCCAGTACCAGGTGAGTCACCGGTGGGCTTTGCATCTGCTCAATATTCATTTCTAAATACAGTCTGTCTTTTTATTTCTCCACCCATTGGATGCTTTTCTCTCGCTCTGTAACCGCCTTCACCATTCAACTGCTCTCTTCCTATATGCCTCTCAATTATTTTATCTCTCTCTCTGTATTGGCTCCCCCCTTGTTCATCTCTTCTCCCATATTTTTCCTGTTCCTCCCTCTACTGCCAGCCTGGAATGAAGTCATTTTTAGGGCGAAGTCACTTTAGTCTTTGACAAATACAAATTTATTGGGGCACTGCAGCCAAAGTGTGGGGCATCAAGGCACCAACGCAATAACAATAGTCATGAAGACAAAACAGTATGCAAACACAATTAGGAGTCATTTAGACTGCCAAGGGTGGCAACACCAGCAACTTGTTTCACCATCTAAAAAGCACCCACACCCATGAGAATGAGGGTGCAACAAGGCTTCATTCACTGCTGCTGTGCCTTACGATAAAAGCGGGACAGTAGCACTGTTTATTGCTATCAACATGCCAATTCAGATAGAGGAAAGAGACGGTTTCAGAAACTGAATTCATATTCTGGACGAAAGACACAACCTGCTTGACCGAAAGTCAGCATCCGACAGAGCCGTGCAGCCTGCTGGGAGGAAATCTGAAAGGAGATTAGCTACGTTCAAGCCTTCTCCACCACTGCTGACGACGGATTTTGGGATTTGTGTTAATTATTTTATTTGTAACTGAGATAGTGATTATGTTTTTATTTTTCTTTTTTAACACTTGCAGTTTCTGTATGAACTGTAATAGATTGCGCAGGCCAATTTTTAAACTCTGTTTGAACTTGTAATCTAGAGAGCAGGATTTGGCCTCAGGGTGTTGTGTTCACCAATTGAATTAGGACGTCATGATATCGAGACATCTGAAAGTGAATGTGCTGTTAATTCAGGCTGTCAAATCGAGCCTTAATAGCGTCTTCAAATCCTCCTCTTTGCTGCTTCTTTTCATGGTCAGTGTGTCTTCTGAGTTCAACTGTCTATGCTGCAGCTGCGTCTTTTAGCTCTTTCTAGGTGAATAACGGCCAGCTCAAGACTGGACATGCCAAAACTGCCGTGTGGTAGGTCATCCACGGCACTAGCTGTTTGGCTGTGGTATAAGTCCTGCCCTGCTACTACATGTCTCTCTGTCTCTCCTTTGTATTAACATTACAGAAACTGGCAGAGAGCTCCGACACGAACTGTGAGCTAAGAGGCCGACTGTGTTAATATTTCAAACGCTCTTCAGTGAGTGCTGCTCAGACAGGCAGGTGGAGAGAGCTGCTAATGAGAAGACCTTGATGAGTTTACAACGGTACAAACGAGAGAAGCAGATAAAACTATCAGAGCTACTGTCTCCTTTATTTGTTGTTCACCTTGGCGCTGCCTCTTCTTATCTGCTGCTGCTTTATCTCCGTCCTGGCAAATTACATCATCAATATCATCTAATCAGATTAGACTTTGTATATGGGTATCTTAAGTGATGTGAAGAAATTAGTATTACAGGGCACTCCAGTGATTAAGTAGTGCACTCCATAATGTTTAGAGAGGAATAATCAAACTCAGTGAAGCAGAGGCCAAAATGTCCTGACTTTCAGTCCCAAGTATTGGACAGTCCAATGCTGGATCTAAGTAGCATCTTTCCTAAGACCCTCCTTGCTCCAAACTCTACATGCCATTAGCTTTTTAGCTCAGTTATTCGTACAGCTAGTGGCCTTATTAGCTAAAACGCTAATTAAAAGCAGAGGCTATAATGAGGCGTGCTCTACAAATGTCATGCCTTACGTGAGTATAAATATTAAATGGGTAAAATGGGAAATAGTAATACATTTAATTGATTAGATGTTCAAGTGTATCCAGGCCATGAAAGTGGAGGACAGGAGGAGCCCAGACAGACAGAGAGACTCATGGGAAATTAAGACATTCTGGAGGTTTGTGGACGGTTGCATCCATGGGAAGAGAGTGAGCGAGCGTGGGTAGATTGACAGGTCACAAAACCAGCTGTGTGTGTGTGTGTGTGTGTGTGTGTGTGTGTGTGTGTGTGTGTGTGTGTTTTGGGTGTGTGATTGTGGTCTCCAAGTGGGACTTCACTAACTCTTCAGAGTCAGCAAACTAAAAGCTTCTTCTCAACACGCACACCTTTCTGTATGCACTGCTTTACCACACACAGTGTACATTAAGTACTGTACACTGTGGCGTTCAGCACACATGCACACACACACACACACACACACACACACACACACACACACACACACACACACACACACACACACACACACACAGCTGATGTTACAGTTGCAGCATGAAAATGCTTGGTCTCTGTCCTCATTAATAAACTACAGTGCATGCATGAATGGGCTAATCTGTGTGTGTTTCTGTGTCTTTCATTGTGTGCTAATGGATGTGTGGACTAATTCACACACACAAACACACACACACACACACACATTCATACATGTGTATATGAACTTCTATGCGTATGTGTGTGTGTGTGTGTGTGTGCAGCTGTGAGCAAATGTACCGCATCTCCATTATGGTACAGCTGTGCGTGTGTATGTCCATCTTAGTGACTCTGTGTGTGTGTGTGTGTGTGTGTGTGTGTGTGTGTGTGTGTGTGTGTGTGTGCGTGTTAAAAGTTTAAACGCCTCCTCCTGTACTTCATGTCTCTGCAGGCATCAACTGCCTACTCAACCAATCAAAAGGATGCATCCCACATCTCTCTTAACGAGCCAATTAAATTAGTGCTGCTGAAAGAAATGACCTCAGGGCACTAACCCCCCTTCCTCCTTCTGCTTCTCTCTTCTTCTCTAGCCATCTCTCTCTTAAACTGCTATCCCCCCTCTCTCTATTATCTTCCCATCTGTGGCTCCCTCGATGTTTGTCTTTCCTTCTTCTTGTCTCATCCTTTTGTCTCTCCGTGTTCCTGTGTTCACCGGTCTCTCTGTCTCAACAGATGTTTCTCTCCTTTGCTCTCTAGCTATTCTGCCCTTGTGTCCTTCATCAATTTTTACCCTGACCCACTTAATTGGGCTGGTTGTTCATCCATCTCCTTAAAGAGCTATCTTATAGATTGGCAATAGTAGATACACACGCACACACACACCTTACAAAGTGCCCTTTTGTGATTAAACAACCAGTTAGTCACAAATTGGTAGTTAAAGCTTTAAAGCTGCACGAATCAATATTCTAAAATCAAGGATAGATCAAATGATTACCCTGACCCAAAGCAGTTCTGCAGATCATTTTTTTGATCGAGCAGTAACTTTACTGTTTTTTGTCGTTTTCATCTCTTATTAGCGATATTCCTGACAGCAAAAGGTGGAAAGCAAAACTGAGCTAAAAGGAGCTAAAAGCAGAGTGAATGTGACTTGCATACATCAGCAGGACGAAACACCCAATGAACGCTACGCTGAACCCTGCACGCTTGATGAGTCAACAAGCAGGCAGTCTGCATCATTAGGACCGTGTGGGTGTGTTTTGATCAGATTTGACGGACAGTCACCAAACAACCTACTAACTGTAATTAGATCCTGATTCAGATATTGCTCGATCCAGAGGGACGAGACATGACCATTCTCTGACCTCTTCAAACTCATTTTTGTTGCAATCAAGCTTTTATTAAACTATCTTGTTCGGCCCTGCTGTTGGTAAAGATGTTCTTCTGCCCTTCAGCCAAGCTAAGATGAATTAATCAACTCTGAATGTGGTTTCATGTGTGATATATACAGATGGGTGACAAAAATGCTGCCAAAGCAGCATCAAGGCTGCCTGGCACAGACTGCTCAGGTCTCCTGCTGGAGGGATGAAACAGCATTCATCCAATATACCTAATGGCTAATGGTGGTGGAAAGAGCAAAGGTGTGCAATTGGGTTGAGATCTGGCGACTGTAATGTCCACAGTATGTGTGTCAGATCATTTTACACTCATCAAACCAGTCACCCCTCCTGCATTGCATGGAAGCATCTGCATTCTGGTTTCTCACCCGTCTGTTCAAACGTGTTCCACTAAATAAGGTTTACAGAACTGCTGGTGTCAGCCGCATTGATTGAAACACAATGAGACACATTTGATCTGGAATTATCACTGACCACGATGCCTGGCGTTCACCGACAGCCGTGCTAAGAGCCAGTTAGCTGCCATCATGAGGTCAAAAACGCTGTCATAATGAGTGAGCTCAGAGGAGAATGGCAAGATTTATTCCACCCAACAGGCGGGGAACAATTCTGCAAACATGTCTCAGTAGACGTGATGTGGAGCATCTCAGAACAAACAACTCTTTGCATGCTGAAGCAGATGGACAGCAGGAGAAGACCAAGCCTGACAGCTAAGAATAAGATAATGAAACAGTAAACAGTGATTTATGAATCCAGGTTTCTGTTCTAACATGCTGATAGTGGGTTGAGAAGTTGGCATAAATAACGCAAATCCATGAGTCCACCATGACTTCTGTGTGCAGTGCAGACTGGTAGAGATGGTGCAGTGGTCTGAGATTCTACACAGTGAACACCACAATGTAAACACTGCTGCTGACCAGGTGAAAGAACATGTTCTCCAGTGTCCTTTAGCGAAGATACAGAACAGAAACCACCAAAATCTGCAGGAAGTGAAATATGCTTTTAAGTAATCCATGACTCAGGTCAAGGAGGATCTTGTGCTTGGTAAAGCTTTTGTAAAGTATCTGACCAACAATGATGACAAACTGAGTTTAGCAAATCACTGAACAATTTGCCGGTAAATTAGTTTGCATTCTTCATGTAAGAAGACATCTGCAGTGTTTCTTGTGGCTGGGATTTAAGCGGGAAGAAACCACACAACATCTGATTCTGTCAATAGGTATCAAGATCAGAATTTGTGCTCCAGATCTGAGAGAGGACATTATATATATTTTAACAGGATTGGTCCAAAAGCCCAGAGGCTGTGCTGCTCCTTGGACCTAGCTGAAGTATTTTAAACCCAGATAGCAAGCGAATGACCAACAATGACTCATGGCTAAGGCTGCGGTCCTGTGTGATTCATATCATTATTCTATCATACTAAAAAGGGGTCATGTGACTCATCGCCATTGGATGTGGCTTTTCGTCCTCCCTTTTGCTCTAAATCACGTTAAAATCCATATAAATGATCTTACTGCCTTAAATATGATCACGATTCTCAAGATCTTGTGCATGTTAAATACCAAACCACAGCCACAAAAGTCGAGTTCAGAAAGGAGAAAACTGGAAAGCAATGTTTTGTTTTGTTTTTTTCACTATGCTATTAAAGTTCAAACAAAATAAGGAAAACAAATTTAAATATTCATGGTCTGTCAACCTCCTCTTGACCAGAATATGACAGGCAGTCAAGCCCTGTAGAATAATTATTTTCTTGCAAAGATCAAATGGAAGTTTAATATGACTTGATCCAAGTGTGACGATAATGACTTTGTGATATGATTTAGCATGGATGTACCACTGAAGTCAGGTCTTCGTGCCGACAGAAAAAGGCAGAGAGGGTTTGAGGACGAGACTGGATTCAAATCTCCTCAATTAGTCAAAAAGTGGGAGAGAGAGAGAGAGAGACATCCGTTATGTCTCCAGCTGTCTGCCATAATTGGTTCACTTGGGACAATGACTGTTCACTCAGTGCTAGGCACACAAACACACACGCATGCACGCGCACACACACGTTATAACAACCAAAAGTGCCTTTAAACGTTCACAGACATTTCCTCAGGTTGAAGGCAGCAATTAGCCTTCTGCGATATGGCTCTCACATACACACACATAGTACATCCAGACCTGTGTTTGCTCAACAGTCACTCAGCAGCATTGGTTACTATAGCTACGTTA
Source organism: Chaetodon trifascialis (assembly GCF_039877785.1). Classification (NCBI taxonomy): domain Eukaryota; kingdom Metazoa; phylum Chordata; class Actinopteri; order Chaetodontiformes; family Chaetodontidae; genus Chaetodon; species Chaetodon trifascialis. The sequence goes on along the minus strand of NC_092074.1, from coordinate 13,277,803 downwards.
TCTACAGGGACAAGTAACAACAGTATGTTCTAAGTGTTTAAAATGAGGCGGAATCAGGTTAACTAAAGAAGACACACGTTTCAGTTAACTCTCATCAGAGCAAGAAGGTCGCCGGTTTGATCCCCGGGTCGGGCAGGGCCTTTCTGTATGAAGTTTGCATGTTCTTCCCGTGCACTCCGGCTTCCTCCCACAGACCACAAACATGCTCATTAGGTTAAGTGGTGACTCTAAATTGTCCTTAGGTGTGAGTTTGAGCGTGAATGGTTGTATGTCTATATGTTGCCCTGCAATCGAGGGTGTAGCCTGCCTTTCGCCCAATGACAGCTAGGATAGGCTCCAGCCCCCCCGCAACCCCAAAAGGGATAGTCGGGTATAGACAATGGATGGATTTATTTTTCTGAAAAACCCCAAGAATTTAACAAATGCAAATGTATGCCACTAAATTAACTCTACTGAAAAATAAGGCTAACAAAAGAAGATGCAAACTCAACTAATAGAGCTGACAAAAGGAGGCATGAGGGAACATATATACTAAAGGACTGAACCAATAAACAAACACAGGGGGCACTACACTAAAAAATCACTCAAAATCAATGTAGAATAACCCTGAGCCCCCCCATGCTGTCAGAGCAGTTGGTCTGGTCCTTGGCTTGGGCCTCTGCATAAAGTCAGGCTCCACCCTTAGTCCCATCTTTGTCCTAACCAGGAAGAGCTCAGCAGGTAAGGGGCAGGTAGACAACTCAAAAAGAAAAACAAAGGAATTAATAACTTAAATCACATGGAATTGTGACAAACAATGGAAATTTAATGTGCTTCAGAAAACAAATGCCAAATTGCTAATAAAACAAATTCCCAAATCAAACTTTGTGTCACATGTATTGAAGACTCAACATGTGGTGATGTGGCTGAGCGTGACAAACTTAATTGTGTGGCTCTGGCTGGAGCCATTACACTGTCCAAAAACTTCTGTAACTTCATGAAACCGAAAACAACACGCCCACATGCTTAAGATTGCAAGATGGCGCGAAGAGACACACCTCTTATTAATGATTATACATCTATTCTGGGCACAAAAAATGCCTGACCAACCAGAACCGAGGACGAGACTCGACCTCAGTGAGGCCAACGAGAATGCATTAAGGGTGTAAATGCAAAGGCAACATCAGATCACTCAGGTAACTTATCCAGGAACAGATCCCATTTTAGTACCAGCGATGGCTCATGATTTTGGAATGGTCATTAAATTTTAAAAATAAATCAACAATAGTTAATGCGACCATCGCCTTTTCTGTCTCTTGTGTGTGTGAAGAGTACTTGCATGTCATTGCATCATAAAGTACATGCTACAGTTTAGAGTTATAATAGTCAGTGTAAAAGTGTCAGATAAGCTCAGGTTGCAGCCTAATAATGTTAGAAGGCTGTGTGTTCCTGTTCCTGTTTATGAATACCACCACAGCGTCCCGCTTCCATCCTCCATCAGCTGAGCTCCGTCAGTCCAGCTCCGCTCTCTGCTTTGCTCTGCTGCAGCTAGTTACTCATTAGGAGCCAGGCTAAAGTAGTCTAAAGAAACCAGGATGCTCCCAACTATGATAAGACAGGTAAAGCTAGCTGCTAGCATGTGCGTGTGTGTGTGCGCGTGCATGGGCAGCATCTTCAGAGACTGGTTGAATAGTTCCCAGTGGATATCAAACATCAGTAAATTAGGAGTAAATGTGGTGTTAGTAAGCCTAACTCTGAACTTCAAGCTGATATCTTTCAATTTTTTCAATATGGTGGAGTACATTTACCATGCATGTGGCTTTCCAGTGTGTAGTATTATGACCTGCAGGGACAGGGACATGTTAACATCATGCACACAAACACACTGAGTCACTAAGCCCTGTCCTTTCTCCATTTCCCCTCTCTCCTTCGTATGCTCTCTGTGTCTGCAACCCTTGCTCTGATAGTCTCTCTCTCTTTCTCTTACTCACTCACACACACACACACACACACACACACACACACACACACACACACACACACACGAGCAAACACACAATTCCAGTGGTAAAATAATGCATATTTGATCTGAAGTCACAGAGTTATAAATTATACACAGAGCAGCCTACACAGAACTTAAAAGCTGCTCTGTCTTTGTGTGTGTGCGTATGTGTGTGTGTGCGCGTGTGTGTGTGTGTGTGTTACAGGGGAACAGAGAGAGAATGAGACATACACACACAGCAGGCCAAAGTGTTTGATTCTGACAACTGACGGACAGAGTTTGTGTCCTGCTAGCTCAGCTGGTTCAGGTGAACACACTGTATGAGCACAACGTCCAGGTTCAAATCCCAGCGTGTCATCCACCCCTCTGACTCCTTCACACTCACGCTCACACAAGTTCACACCCCAGCTTCACTACTGGATAAAGGTACAAACGTAAAAATAAATCCTTTGACGTGATAATCAGTGTAAACTCAATCTACTGCATACGAAAGCTGGCGTTAATAGACATGAAGAGCACAAATCAATGAGTGTGTGGTGTTTGTCAAACTTAGCACACACTGCTGGAACATAATGGAAGGAAAAATTCCATATGTTAGAAATATAGCCGTTATTACAAATTAAAATAAATAAATAAAGATTAAAATGTCTGTTCAGTGAAAAGCAATAAAAAGAAATTGAGTCAACAAGCTCCATGCTAATGACGGACAGTGCTGACAAAAGTTGAACTGTGCATTAAGGCACCCGTGAGCAAAATGTTCCTCAATAAAATCTAATGTGAGACGAGTAAAAGCCCTTTTGTACATAGAGAATGAGGCTTCTGGACACTGATATTATTAACCATCATGATGAAACACGGGTGCAGGAGCAAGTTTCGGCAATAAAGGCAGAGTGCAATAAACAAGATGGTAATATTTCCTTCTGGATGGGAGTGTGGAAGTAGAGCAAATGAAGACAAGAGCAGACAAATAACACACGAGCAGTAATTTACAATCTGGAACAGTAATAAGTGGACTGCCTGGTGGGCTGTCACCAAAGCAACCACCAGGTCCTGCATTGATGAGGTATGTTCCTGTTATGTCCTTGTCAGGGACGCATCAGGACGCATTAACATTTACACTACAAAAGATGTGTGGTCATGTGGTCCGAGACCACCTCGGCAAGCGGTTTGAGTGATCACAGTGCGTTTTGGTGGTCGCATCGCACGCGACACACGATAATGCCAGGTGGAAACAGGCTCCCTGTGAGCCAGGAGACAGCGAGCCGGCGACCCTGAACCTGAAGCCGCTAAATGGAATTCAGCCGTTTACACCTGTGCTAAACCTACTGTGACGCATCAAAATGTCTTCTGTAATAAAATGTCCTTTTTGCTCAACTGTTGTTTTATTTTTGACAAGTGAAAGCAGCGAGGCACCTCTGTGATACGCTGTTCAATCATAAATGTACAGTAACTTAAATCAGTTCCCCTCCTCCCTTCAGCTCCTCTCCTCCCTTCACCTCCCCTCCTCCCTTCACTTCCCCTCCTTCCTTCAGCTCCTCTCCTCCCTTCACCTCCCCTCCTCCCTTCACTTCCCCTCCTTCCTTCAGCTCCTCTCCTCCCTTCACCTCCCCTCCTCCCTTCAGCTCCCCTCCTCCCTTCAGCATCCCTCCTCTCGCAGTCTCACGCATCTCTTTCATACTCCATTCATTCCTCCCTCCCTCCATCTTCATATGCTCACAATCCAACCCGCCCCTCCTCCTCCCTGACTGTAAATAAATAATTAGCAACATAGTTAAGTTGATCTAGATGAACACTGAACAGTCACGTGAAACACACACGCAACAGCTTTCCCACTAAACAGCGCAGTAAAAAAAAGGTCACTTTTTCTAACAGGCCTTCTTTTTAAGTGAAGTTTCACAGAGCGAACTGCTGCAAGACAGCAAGCTTGTGTCAGCAAACAACACGATTTCATCAGACTCTAGATCACCCCAAACTGAAAAACGCAGTCTTTCAGGAGGCAAGTGTACACGGTGTTGAATAATATATATGAAGAGCTGAATGTTGCAATGAAGTTTAGAAATGACGGCTTTGAGTACACAGTAATTGCCTCATCAGAGTCTCTGAAGTGTTTGAGGGGCACATTGTGCGTAACTAGGCAGAACAATCCAGAGAGCAGCACAGGGTGTAGGAGGACAGGGCAGGGGGAGACATGAGACACCACTTCCACTGCTGCTGTTACAGAGCCCAGTCAGCCCAGTGCCAGCGATGATACAGGAGGATTAACAAGTTATTCTGAGTCATAACAATTAGTGGAGGAGATTTTTACACTTTAAAAACTTTTGACCAACTTCATGGGTCATTAAAGGATGTATGCTAACTGCAAAACATGAGAGATCAACTATAGTTCTTCTATATATTCCTTCCCCTTTAATCTTGAGAGGAGATTTTAATTGTACTGTTGATCATTTAGACAGGAACCATCTTGTGACCACATGCACAACAGAGCACGTTATAGAGACATAAGCTAGTTGATGTGTGGCGTTCAAAGCATGGCTGCTCAAAGCAGCAATCATACTAAAGCTAATTATGTACCATCAACAGGGACATTAATGATCAATTAAATATCCAGAGACTGAACTCCACAGGAGATCAAAGCCATATTGAGGCGCTGACAGACAAAAGAAATGCAGGCAGATCTGCTCAGGATCACTGGAGCACTGATTAGATGTAGATTTCAGAACTGTTCCTTAATTTCGAGAAGCAGACGGTCAGGCATCTGGACAGCTGAACTTTTCTGATAGCCTGAAAAGAGCTGTGCCCTCTGAGCTCTACAGAAGTGAGTGAGAACAAAGACTTCCTACCAACAAGGTGTCAGCATCAACAAACGCTGAGCTGTCTCTAACTATCTCTTCAAGAATCACAGGTAGCTGTCTGATTATGGTCTCCCATGCATGGACTTTAGCTTAAAGCTTTTTGGTCTGCATATGGAGAGGATGTACTTGATGTCTCTCCACTGAGCTGCACTCACTGTGCTGCCAAAGATGGGACTCAAATAGACTGAAAAAAGTAATGGACCTCGCCATACATTTTGATTAAACCTGCTGTATTCCTGGAAAATCTATTAGGGATAATATATCCCTGATTTGTGATCACTGGGTCTTAATTTTGGTCTTCTTGCTCTGGACAAGGAAAATGCTTTTCCCACAGTGAAAATTGATAGCTTTTCTGCACCTCTGGAGTGTTTACTGTTTCCTCTAAAAGGAGAGTGAACATGCACTGAAAGTCAATGGTGGCTTAAGTGCTCCTTTTTCTATTAAGCCGGGAATTAGGCAGGGCTGTGCATTGTCTGGCATGCTTTGTTCTGTAGCTGCTGAACTTGTGTTGTGTAAAGTCAGAAGGGAGTTAAAAGGCATTAAGCTGGCAGGAACGCTTGGACTCATGCCTCTCTCTGACTGTACAGATATGACTGTAGCTGTTAGTGGAGATCAAACGCTTACACACACTGTGGAAAGGTTTAGAATAATCAGTAGCAAAGCAGTAATGGTCTTAAATATTGAGCAGTATAGCAGGGTGACAGGTCTGAAAAACATGAGAAGGAATGGTAGAAAGGATGGAGGCTGTATAGCTAAGTGGCGACAGGCGTCAAGCAGAAGGTGAACAATCATATGGCGCATTTCCATTACACAGTTCCAGCTCTACTCGACTCCGTTCTACTCCACTTGGTTTGGTTAAGTTTCCATTACAATCGAGTACTTCATAGTACCTCCTCAACGTAGGCGGGGTCGTCATACCACGGCTGCGCGAAACTGCCATGACGTCAATTTGTACGCGATGCAAACAGAGCTGACAAACAATGGAGGACATCGAGGCGATGTTGTATTTGCTGCTCGGTTTGTGGCTTTTTGTCACACAGAAAGCAAGAGAAGAAACCCAGAAAAGGCTTCGGGCAGCCATGTCCCTCGAGTGAGAATAAAGAATAAAGTCAGCGGTTGCTGTTGCCCGGCGTTACAATGGAGGGGGCGGGGTTGTTTTGCGGTGTTGGACGTCGTGGACCAGTGACGACACTCTCCGGCCAATCAGTGGCGGACAGGCTGTTGACGTCACACATACAGTATCGCTTCAACTCGCTTGGAACCTCGCCAGAGCAGGTACTAAAAATAGTATCGGGTACCAGGTACTATCCCTAATGGAAACACAAAACAACCGGGTACAGTAGAGTCGAGTCGAGCCGCGCTAGTGGAAATGTGGCAATAGTTAACAATCTGATACCATCTTTTGATATCGCCAAAAAAAAAGTTAATTCTCCACCCTAAATTTTTATGTAGTACCTTCCGATATCCTCCTGAGACCCAGCCTATTCATTTGTGTCCTCTGTAGTGGACATTTTCACTCATTTGAGCTACCCTACTAAGTCCTGGTGTGCTCAGCAGAGGACATTCTGGCCTTTCCAATGATATGTCATGTGTTCGGGTGGGATGAGGGGAACTTAATCAAAAATAAAACAAAATAGAGACTGCAGCAAATTCAAATGCCGGGAAAAGAGAAAAGATAAGTCAAATATTGTTAAGATATTGTTTTTTTAACTATGGTAATCATATATTTTCTTGTTTATGAACATGTCAGGAATCATAAATTGGAGTCAGAGTTCAGTCAAACTTTTTGTTAGGAAAAACAATAGCAATGTTATGAATGTTTAATAATGTCAATTTTGTCCAGTAGTTCAACAAAAGATACAGGCCAAATGTTCAGTTTCATTTAAAAAATGGATTGACATTTTTGTTTTCTTGTCAGCCTATAATTGCGTTGTGTTATGGTAAAATCGTTCCGTTAGTCCACTACAGTGGACATGCTGTAAAATGTAAAATACAAATATTTTTACAAAATTCTAAATTGTGAGTTGTTTTGGCTCCAAAGAGGCAGGAAGTCACAAAAATATTTAATTGAAAGATACTTTTTTCCTCTGGTTCTCAGGAGGATATTGCTAATTACTGACTAATAATTATCATTTCAAGACTCACCTTCTCTCTCAGGAACCTGAGGATCAGAGACGCCTGTAATGGTCTTCATTACTGTGATCTGCAAAACACATAAAACAGTGGTCAACATAACTACAGTATGGAAGCAACAAAAAGTACCCAAGATAGCACAGAGTGGGTGCAATGTAGATACCACATGGTCTAAAAGACGATCTGAATGCATCAGTGGATTAAAGACAGAGTGATCCTTCATCACTGGACAGACACAAGCAACTGTTAGTCGTAAAACTACACAAAGCTACTTTTCATACAAGCTGCTCCAAAATAGCAGCTTGAAAACTGCCGTGCCTGTGGTGATTTAAAGACACCAAAGGGATGAGAGAGGCAAAAGATTTACTGCAACAGTCTCGAGGCAAGATGACGAACAGACACAAAAGGAATGTGTGTGCACTTTCTGTTTGTTAGGGTAACGCGTCATTACGATCTGTGTGTGAACTTCGCTGGCAGCTTCATCCTCTCAGAACATCACAGGTCTCAGCAGAGCATCATGGGGAAATGTTTAGCTTTAAGAATCGTTATTTAATTCCACTGTGAGCAAAGTGAAAAACTGCCTTTGTGCCATCAAACCAACAACTGAGCACATCTGGTTTACATCCAAATAAGGTTAAACAGGCATTTACTCACATCTACTTACGGCTTGAGCATGTGTGCGCTTTCATCATACATAATGAATAACATGTTAAACATCTACACCTCAAAGCTGGAGAAAACACGACCCTTGATCAATAGAGATTGGCGCATCTGGCTTCAGTTTTCTCTGGATGGAGCCTTACTAGCAACTGTTTGCTTATGAGGCAGTTTGTTATTAAGCTTTTGGGTGGCGGCAATGTTGGTCAGTCCTCCACTTTGGTCCACACTGAACTCAACTATTATTAAAAGACAAAGATAGATCCTATATGCCACTAGTGCCACTATTAGATTCTCATTTGTGGCTTTAAGTGAGATCTTTTGGACAGATTATCATGACACTCGGTGCAGACGTTCATGACCCCTATGGGATGAATTGTAATGAGTTAATTTTTCATTTTGTGCTATGATCAAGTCAAAAACTGTCCAGCACTTTGGTTTATGACCAAATACCTGCAAAAGTGATGACAATCTGACGGTGGGCTGAGTTGTTTTCTTTGCAGCAGTAGCCTGTTAGCATTGTAAGCTTGTTAGCATGCTGACCTTTGCATTCAGCTCAAAGCACTGCTGCGCATAAATGCATCTTCAAAGAGCTGCTGGTGTGGCTGTAGACTGTACAGTCTTGTTGAAATCGTGGCTATTATAGCTGTAACCTCACATTACAGCTCCAGTAACGACTCACGCAGTATAAGCACAGCGCTTGTCTGTGAATTTCAAAATTAAGTGTCACGCGGACGAGGAAGATGAAAAGAAAAAAGTGAGAGGACTCAGAATGTGGACACGGAGAGAAAAGCTGGGGAATTACATGAAAGAGTGAAACTGAGACAGGCAGGAACTAATCCCATTTTCCATCTTCCTCTTCTCACTCCCTTTATTTCTCTCTCTTTCATTGTAACTTCTTCAGCCTCGCCACCAAACCGTTCCTCCCTCTCCCAGTTCTCCCCCTCTCTCTCAACACCACCTCTTTTGTCTGAGGTTAAATGACCCGACTCGGTACAAAAGCATCATCTGGGGGGAATGGATAACCTTTTAGTCCATCCTTTTAATCTCTCTCTCACACACACAAACACACACACACCCTCTCTTCGTCTATGCACTCCTGTCTCCCTCTCTCCTCTCCATCAGCCTCCTCCCCTTCCTGTGTGTGAATGTGTGCACATGTGCAGCAGTATCAAATTTCATAGTAACTAATAGAGGAGCCTTCAATTACAAGCCACCCTTTCACATCTCTGCTCCCTCTCCCTCTCGGAGACAAATTAATGTTTGTGAATATTACATGAAACTTGTAAGTAAAAGCTTTCTCCCTCCAGCTCCTCTCCCCGTGTTCTCCCTCCGCTCCTCAAAGTGATTGTCGCCGCTGATGACGCAGGCGCCTCGGCAAAGTGCTCACGTGAGAGAAATATTTGAATTATTGCGATCCTTGTTGGAGCTCATCATCTGCTCGTCTCTGGGCAGCTGTACAGGAATGTAGTTGTACTGCTGGACTGTTGATTCAGCTCCCTGGTGTGAGTGAGTGTCGTGTGTACAGTTCATCGCCCCCGCTCCCCAAAGGACATACACACTCATTCATGGACCACTCTGTTCTCCTGCAACTACTCCCCTCATGGTGACACTTAATAACAGAATGCAAACAACTCCGCATGCCTGAAAACTACACTGGTGGATGGATGAGAAATGAAGTGACAACTTCACACTTCTTAGATCTTTACCACAAGTGGGGCTAAGATGTCAAAGTCTGGCCTGTGGTGGTGTGATCGGAAAGGTAATGCTTATTCTCTGAGCAGTGGACATCTTGTTCTGAGCCTCAGCTGTATGTACTCAGCTGTGCTTTGAGCTAACGAAATGTGACATTGTTGAACTGAAATCACATTTAGCTATCCTTTTTTATAGTCAAAATGAGTGTCAACGTGTTCTTTAAACATGTTAGTAGCTTTTTCATTGGTTTTCAGGGAAACATCAGAAATTATCCTTTTCTGACAGCAGCTGGAAGGCAGCCAGAGCACTGGTGTTACACTGCAGGGAAGGCGAGACAAACTTACGTGCCATAGGCAGATAGCTTGTTTTTAGTAGGACTGAAGAATGAGCACAACCACACCAGCATCTAACTGGACCGCAGTGACATTTGCAGGTTAGCATGCTGTTTAATGTGCCGCAGCTGAGAAGCTAATTAGCTGCCTAACCTGCAAACGGCTGTGCCTAAGCTGCACTGTTCCCCCATGTGGGACGTGTGTTCATGTTTAGGGAGAGGGAGAACATTATGGCTTTATGCAAGATGCGAATAGCAGTACTGAAAATTGAAGTCTTAATCCGCATAGACAGATCAAATACGGTGTTCCCAAGGAGCCATCATGAAACCAAAAAATTATGCTATATAAATTGACATAGTGCTCTACAGAGCAGGTCTGTATGCAGACAGAAAATGGGTACTTTGATTCCAGTTGTTAACATGCTGATGTTAAGCATATAAAAGTGAGTGTTTTGATTATGTTGGCACGTCTTGAAAAGACGATTGAGATTACAAGCCAGGCCACCAGTGAGGGTAAACATTAAAAAATGAGTAAATCTTTCAGTAATGGCTCAAGCTATGCCAAATCACAAGACTTCAACATCTGAACACCTTTAGCAGATGACAGGGGGAGGGGTGTAAGAGCACACTCCATCAAGTTTGAATGAGGTACAGAGAAAAGTGCCATGGTAGAAGTGGGTAAAATGACAATATATATCATGAGAAAGCAGAAATATATCAGCTGTCTGATCTCTTTTTAATGTTTATACACAGATAACCATCTCTTTAATATCGCTTCATGACAATATTGGATTAACAGGATTGTTGCATCAGTGTGATGAGGTATAATCCACTGGATTATGCAGGCATAAATATTCCCATCTGGTAATTTCATCTATAAATGGTTGTTCTATGTACTAATATCATGATTAAAATGTACAGATACTGTGATAGCAAACCGTATTTATGTTGCTTGCTGCCAATCAATAGATGGGTCTTTTCCTCTACAGAGCCCATGTGTGCCGCCTTTCTCTCAGCCAATAGTGATATTATGGAGACTTTTCTGGAGCAGCGTGAGTAATGCACCAGTTAACAATAAAGAGAAGCCAGACAGTGGGTAAACACTGCTTATGTGACAAATGTCTCCTGTCCTGCTTCATGTCATCAACAGACTTCAAGACAAACAGTCATTTTTAATCAACTTTGTCTCTCACATCAGTCCATGTTGATCAATTTAAGACACCAGCTCATCCATATCCCTTCTATGGGCAATATTGCATTACTTCAGATATTTCCCATTTCCAGCTGGAATATTATTACTGTTTATCTCCACCACGATTGTAATTAATCAGAGGGATTACAGCAACAGATCTGTGTCTAGGATGTGGAGATTAAAGGATGAAACCTGCGTTATGAAATTTTACCTTCGTCTCTGCTGTGCAGGAGCATGTGTGTGTGTGTGTGTGTGTGTGTGTGTGTGTGTGTGTGTGTTTAAATTCCTCCACAGTTACAAACACACACGCAAACAGACATACACAGTGGTCACTGGTTGATGAAGACCCTTGCTTTGCTGCATGCATGTCTTTGTGTAAACATAATAAAGGATGCTACTGGCCACTCTTATGTAACAACCCTCTCGGCCCTGATGCTAAAGCGTCGTCATAGCAACAGAATAAGCCACTGCAAAGCCCCCCCCCTTCTCTCTGCCTTTCACTTCCTCTGCTTCCTGACTCTCTGTCCTCACCTTTGTTCCTCACCTCGTCCCCCTTCTTTCTTACCTTTAACTCAATATAAATGGGCTTCACTGAAATGAAGTACACTCGCTCCCATCTTTTCTCCCCCCCCACAGTGTACACTCCTGACTTCCAACTGCTTTCTCTCTCCTCACCCCTCCTCCCCCACGTCTCATTCCCTCAGGTCTCTTTCATCACATCTCTCTCTCTCACATCCGCCCACCAGGTCTCTCTACCACTCATGCTCCACGTCCTCCCTCACTGTCTGGTGCTCTCTTTCCCTCCTGCTCGTCAGTGTCGTCTCTGTCAATCCATCTCTCTCTCAACAACAGCTTAATTAACTGATTAATTATTTCTAACTGTTTCTGCCTCTTCTGCTCTCTGCCCCCCCCCTCCCCATGTCCCTGTCAGTTCCTCTCTCATTCTCCCTGACTGACAATGTGATAAATTTAATTAACAGGAGATAAAATGCCAAATATTTCTCTGCCTGTTTTCCGTTCTCTCTCCTTCTTCACTTCCACCACTTTTTCCTCTCACACTTCCACCCACCATCTTTTCTCATTTTTTGTCTCGCTGTTAGTCCCCCAGCAGCTCCCAATCTCTCTGAACACACTTTCTCATTCTCCTTTGCCATTACCAACAGATCAATCATGGCCAGACTAATATAAGATGATTCTCTTAATTTTCTTCCTTTTCCCACTTTAAGTTCCTCTTTCCCTCATCCTCAGACCAGTCAATCTCTTATCTCAGCAACTGCAGGCTGATTGGCATTTAATTTAATCTGTCATTACAGCATCTCGCTGTCTTTTGTGGCTCTCCTTCACACCAGCTTTACCTTCCAGCATCAGGATGTGGATGTCTGTGAGAGAGAGAAAGAGCAACAGAGCAGTAATGAACAGTATGTACTGATTTTCTGCTTTCTGTCACCCTCCTCTCACTGCTTATCTCTGTCTGACCGCTTACTCTCCTCGATGTTCCTTTCCATTTTGTTCTTTTCAATCCTGAAAATTTGCTCTTCTTGCCTCAGCCTTTTTCCTTTTTTATGCTCTAGAGAAGCTGTGCAAAAACAGATCCCATAAAAATCCATTTTCATTTTTCCAGATTCACTTTTTTCTGCTCACCCAGCTTTGTTGCTGTGAATAAACAAACCGTGTAATCAGTATCGAATGAAAAGTGAGATTTCAGGAAAAACAAGCTGTCATTGTACATCTAGCAACTCTGATCATGCTTCACCAACATTTAACAGGTGAAAAGGTGCTAAGAGGATTTAGGTGATTTCATCTATCTGCAGCACTTAAAACTTCTGCTGTAGGAAGTTTAGCAAGTCTGGTGTGACAGCTACTTTTGATCAATGCCGGAATAAAAAAGCTGCACTAGTCTAAATACAAGGAGATCAAAGAGGGAATGACTGCCTCCACATTACTAAATGATGTACAGAAAAAAAAAGACATTTTGGACTTTTCTCACAAGTGTAAGAAGCAAGTCTGAAGCAATTTCTTCCAGTAAAGAGGTATTTAGTAACCTACACGGTCTTAATCAGCAACCAGGAGGAGTCGTAACAACACCGACAAAACGACACAACAATGCCGTCTAATTTGTCTCAGCAAGCTGCCTAATTACGCACAGATCAGCAATATGTCTCATACAGAGAGAATATCTCCACTTCCACATGCCAAAACAGCACCATGTTTCATGTCGTCTGACAGCACAACATTCTGACGCAGAAGCAATTCAAGGCTCCATACAGATGTTACAATGGAGCAGATGTTCGCTTCCTCAAAAGTATAATCACAGTTTGGTGGGAGTCACCACATGGAGACAACAGCAGTCGATCAGTGTGGGCAGTTCTCAGGCTGAAGAAGGCTCAGCAACCTGCTCGATTTACTGTGATCTATGGGAAAATACAATAACGTGTCAAAATAATTACTTGGGAAATATAATATGAAATCTTGCAAGGCAATAACAGTCAATAGGTTAAACCCCACATGAACTATAAATCGATTCCTACACCAGAGACTTCTACACAGAGACCACCAGAACACCTTGACCAAGAAGCAGAAATCCACCTTAAACCCCGAGGCGAGGACTGACAGCAGCTACGCTGTAGGCATTTAGATTGACTGAGGTTTTTTTTGTGTGCGCATCAGCACTCATTGATATCTCAGTGAACCCACACTCAAGTGGAGTCTCTGTTATTGTAGGTAAATGTCATAGTATATCTTGCATAACGCTGGAAGCACCGAATCTCATTAACAAAGCCCCGGTAGGTATGACAATAAGCATCGTCCACGACCCCCAATGTTAACTTATGCTAAAAAGGCCAAGAGGTTGCTATGACAACTGGCAGGAAAACAAGAGAGAGAGGGAGAGAAAGTTGGAGCTGGTTTCTTGAAGCTTGCATAAATTCACACGCACACAAAACACCTCAAGGCATGCAAACAAAACAATAGGAGACGTTAATTTATGATAAAAAAATGACAATTAACATGTTAGTTTGCTGCTTGCAGTCCCTTTCTATCATCATCATCTTCTGCTCCAGGTCCATCCCCAGCATGTATCCACAGGCACACACAGGCGCACACACACACACACAGGCGCACACACACACACACAGGCGCACACACACACACACACACACACACACACACACACACACACACACACACACACACACACACACACACACACACACACACACACACACAGTGAGACTGCAGTGACAGCCTGACTGCAGCTTCTTGGAGCAAATTCACATGAATGCTGATTAGGAGTAATATGTGAACATTTTGTTCTGCTGTAAAAGAACCTGTTCCATCCTGTCATCTCACACTGTGGAGTTCCTGGAAACCCCGCGCTTTGATTTCTGCGCCGTCTCTCTATATCGCTCCATCTCTATCATCGTCTTCTTGCTTGATGGATGAGAAACTGTGCAGAAACGCGCCGCAGCACGTGACCTGACTGCGTGCTCTCTGCGCTTCACCAATCTGTTTCTGTACCGATGTGTCACAGACCACCCAGGAGCGTGTCTTTGCCTCATCTGAGCCTAAACATCTGACAGCCTCCTGCCAAATGTGTGGGCTAATTACAAGATCGTCTAGTGACAGAAGTGTCTCCCCTCATCTTTTAATAATGGACTGCTGCAGAGGAAAGTATTATGTGCTATAATGGGACAGATCATTGACTGACACCTACCAGTGAAACCAGCAACACTAGCTTTAGCTGCTCAGGCATGAATTCAAACACATGTGAGGTGCAGACATAACCGATGAGAGAAATAATTCAAACTTGCAGCAGAGGAGGACAAAAAACAGGCACAGATAAAAACCCAGGAGAGGCTGCGCTCATGAAAACAGATTATTTTAAGTTAAGAGATGTAAATGAATTAAGTCAATTTAGAAAACTAATGGTCGAAGAATCAAATTCATTACTTCATCACAACCAAATGTATACAAATGAATATAACAACACTACGTGAGCACATGGAACCAAATCACACATACATCTGCAGAGCTGCAATGAAAATTCGACTTGGGATGGTACACATTCTGTCCTGTGTGAGGTACGGGGTTATCAGTGACTGTATATGTCGGAGACAACACAAAGAAGTGGCTCTAGACTGATGCACTACATTACAAACAATGGCTGAGCATCATAGATAACAGCCTAGCGATGGAGAATCTCACATATACTGCAGAGTAAAAATGATTACTTTGCAAAACGCTAGGGAAAATGGTTAATTTACACATTTAAAAACAGAATAAATACTGTCTAAACAGAATGCAGACTTGTTCCTCCCTATAGGCCCCTTTCTTTCCTTTTCATTTGTTTTCTTTTTTACCCTCTGTAATTACACTTTAAAAAGAAAATAATCAAGTTAAAAAAAAGGAAAATGGATGGCTACATGTAAATTAATTGAGTCAGTCTCAAATAAACAGAGCAGATATTTGAGAGAGGTCATTTGAGATAAAATATGTATGAGTATAATTACAATTTTCCCTGCGTTGTCCTCTACTGCATGTGTTTAACTGAGTGTACACACACACACACACACACACACACACACACACAGGCAATACACAGTCAGGTACAATGGATCGATGGATGAACAAAGGCCATCAATTAATACTAAGTCATTATTGATTTATCTGCCTATTACTGCTTCAAAAAACAGCAAAAATGCCCCTTTGTGTGTTTTGCATGACCAACAGACCAAAGCTCAAACATTTAATTCACAGCAACATTAAAAAGAGAAAAGCAGAAAATCCTCATGCATGAGAAGCTGGAAACAGCAAATGTTTTGCATTTTTGCTTGAAAAATTATTGAAATGTTGAATCAATTATCAAAATAGTTGCTTATTACATGTCTGTTGATCCACTGATTAATTAAATCAACTACTCGCTCCAGCTCAACAGCTGAATGGATAGGAAGTCGTGGTGCATAAATGAATTTCAACCCCAAACTGTGAGACCGACAAATCACAAAAATTCCAATTCTTGCACATGTTGACTTAAGCTACTAAAAATCTTAATTATTTGCACTTAAAAACCTAAATCCACAACTTTTTCTGCAGCGTACTGCTCTACTCTTGGTTAATCCAAAAATGGGGAAAGAGGTGGAGCGTGGGTTGAGCTGGATGAAGCCTGGTTGCTGAAACCAAACAGATAGCTGTCACTCAAAGCAGCCGTCACTCAACTTTAAGCCTTGATATTATTTAAGAAAGTGACATATATAATAATTCACCCCTGCACAGTTGTCAGGAACAGGGACATTAGCTAAAGAGATGAAAACCGTTTTTGTTCCAGGCTGTAAACATGTTTACTTCTGCTGTAAAGTTGTGCATTTTAACATGGGGGTCTATGGGGATTGACATGCTTTTTGAACGAGCCTCAAGTGGCCATTCGAGGAACTGCAGTTTTTGGTACTTTTGCACTGGCTCCATTTCTCAGCCCTGAAGGTTGCTGCTTGGTCTGCACTGGGTTCGATCTGCTCTGTGCAGTCAAAAACACATACTCTTCGCGGAGCAGAGAGCCATCTCTAAGACGCTTCTGCAACGTGCCGCTGTGCTTATGGTGGAAACACAAGCGTTGTCTGTAATGGCCACAATCAGCACTGGCGGCCACATTGCAGCCAGAACATGACGTGGAGTCTCCTGAAGGACTCACAACACTGTTATCAGCTCCCATAAGTATCTCCTCTTTATGACATCACATCGTTTTGAGTGCAAGTTGGTTCTTTATCAGGCACACATGCAGAGAATTAATCAATGTGGGAATTCCCCAGTGCCTGGTGGAAAGCAAGCTTTGGTCAGAAACGTTTTCCTCATATAAAAAAGAAGGAAGGTAACAGTGTTGCAAGACAGAAATGTGACATTTCCCACATGATTAAGTAACATTCTAGAAACATCTATTAAAGAGACAGATTCTGTTTGGTACAATGATGAGCATTTGTGGTTTAGGAAGCTTCATATAACCAACAAAAATCAATTGTGTTCAAACACACAAACATCTAACATAAGTGGGGTCAGACAGGCTTATGAGCTGTTCCATCATTTGGCAGATTCGCATTTGCAAAAGGACATTTCACTTTATTTGTTAGATAAGAGGAGATTTTATTTGTGTGTCCAACCAATTAGACAGCCTTGGTACCGTGTGAAAGAGACATGAGAGAGTTGGTTTCATCCCACTTTACAATCAATGAAACACAGGATCCGTTCCCACAGTGCTGACGACACACACAGACAACCACCCACCCACACGCAAGACCACACAAACACACGCATACACATGGAGACGACCGCACTTATCAAAGTGGATGCTGCCTCGTAACCATATCGGCGGACAGACAGAGAGATGAGGGAGAATTTCTGATGGTGAGCATTGGCAACATGAGCAACTGAAGAAGAATACAGGAGGCTAACATCAGAGCATGATGGGAAGAAAACGTGAGAAAAGAACAAAAGTGTTGAGATAAACCCTGAGGACAAGCTGTCCATCACTGTCCCAAAACCTTGATCCAACACCCACACAATGATGCAGCAGCTTCCTGTATACTTCCACTGACTTTGTTCTGCAAAAGTTTGGCAATAAATAACTGAGGATGCTCCTATTTTGTGTACATTTTCTATAATTCCCACGAATATCTATGAGTGCTTTGGCAGCAACAGTAGAAAATGAGATAATGAGAGAGAAAGCAAGCTGATGGAAGGGCTTGTTAGCCTGACAGAAACACTGGACCGGCTGCAAAGAACACAAAAACAATGCTTTCTTTCCCAAAGAGGGAAGTTGGCAAAATGAACCAAAATTCCTCCCAGGAATCAGCAGTCAAATCGGATGGAGAGGAAACATTTAGCCAGAGTTATGGCTGCTTACAGGAGATTTTCCAAGAGATTTTAAACCAGAGTTTCACTTCCTCTTTCCACAGGAGCCACTTAAATGTTTCATAAGTCGTGTACAATAAATAATGAAGAGCGGCACAGTTTGACTTTATTGCGAGTTTCCACATCCTTTTTCTCCATTTTATTTTCTTGCACTATTGATTTAATTAAACATGGCATTTTAGAATATAAGGTAGACTAAATAAATAAAGAAAATCTGATCAAACTAATAGAAAAAGAACACCACAAGTACTTCAAAGACACCTCTGTCTGTCTCTCACAAACTGATCAATATGAGAGCGGACACACACACACACACACACACACACACACACACACACACACACACACACACACACACACACACACACACACACACACACACACACACACACACACACACACACACACAAGAATACTGATCCCCAGCTTATTATTTTAAAGAACTAATTTGCACAAACACAGAGAACACACACACGCACACACACAGTTGTGCTTCCATTACTTTAGAGGACGTTACATTGACTTGCATTAATTTCCTGCAGACTGACCCTCACCATAACCACTACTGGCCTAAGCTCCTCCAAACCTTAGCCAAAGTTGTCAACCTAAAATTGAATCATTTACATTACGAGGACCTGCCATACAGA
Source organism: Chaetodon trifascialis (assembly GCF_039877785.1). Classification (NCBI taxonomy): domain Eukaryota; kingdom Metazoa; phylum Chordata; class Actinopteri; order Chaetodontiformes; family Chaetodontidae; genus Chaetodon; species Chaetodon trifascialis. Next base: position 13,259,418 of record NC_092074.1, on the reverse strand, counting down.
AGGCGAGCCCCCACAATGTGACTGTGTAAACAGATTTATGTGCCCACAGCATGAGTAATACATGTGTACATACACACATGCATGCACACACACATACAGATGGTGGTGTGTGTGTCTTCTCCAGAAATAGCTCCAGTGTGCCCGAGTCAATCAGAAAACAAGCACAAAGCATATAAACACACAAGAAAATGAAAAAAAAACCCCCACATAGATTTCTGTTCCAAAAATAAACACATCTCCTGATCAATCAGAGAAACAACAAAGCTAATCAATTCCATTGATCTCAGTGACAGCATCACTCAGATGGTCGACGCTTCTCGCCGGCCGGAGCCAAATTACGCTTGTGATCTTGTCACTTAAACCCTGCCTTCTCCCGTGAGACAACAGTCCTGGTGTGTTTAAGCGAGTCTCTACATGACGAGAGTACTGATGCTGAGATCTGAGCAAGCAAGTGTCAAACTGCACCGAGGGCACGAATGCTGGCTGCTTTTCCAAGTGAGCACAAAGATGTGTTCGCTGCATAAAACAGCAGTCTGCTGATGCTCCTGGGGACATCAGAGCAAACGCAGCCTGCTTTTGGTTTAACGGCAGCTTGTTAGCTTGTTAAGATGCGGTCAAATAAAACTGCAGGTGAAAACATGTGGTGACAGCACATTTTGATCGTAACATTGAGGCCTTTTCAAAGAAGCTAATGTATGCAAACAACAGTGAATGCATGCATTTACAAGAGGTCATCCACCTTGAAACTCATGTGGAGAGGAAAACCTAAGATGTGCATGTTATTCCAACAGGAGGCGCTACACTACAGCTTGGTATTTAAACTTTATTTGGAAGCTGACTGTTGTCTCTCTCTTCATTCTGATGCAGCAACACACTCAAGGTTGATGCCGTCAGTTCTGCCTAAAAGTAATCAATGCTGCCACCACTCAAAAAGGTATCAGTGTCTGTTGTGAAGATAAACAAAGAGCAGACACACAGACAGAACAGACAGGGAGATAAGACACATTAGAAACCTATTTCCAATCAGAGAGGCAGCAGCTGAAAAAAGAGTGTGTTTTATGACACAGCACAAAGGTCAATGATCGAAGCATTACCCCTGGCCTCAACGCAAACATACACAGAGCACGAAAAGTGCCTGTTCTTTCCACATTTTCATGTCTTAAGGACACTGAACCCTCAGCAACCCTCCGAACACCACACTCCATATTGTACTGCATCCCACACACACACACAAACACACACAGACAAAGGCCCATAGATAATCTTCTTAGCAATCACAAGGTTCAACTGTTGGAACAGAACAAAGTTCACATCGTCATCAACAACAGAGGTGGTACTTCTACCGATGCCAGTCAGAACAGAAACCTGAAAGGACAGACATTAAGAGAGGAGACGGAGAAAACACTGAGGAAATCACAGCTTTTACCTCTGGACCACCTTTTATTCCCGTGGAACTATTCTGTGGATTATCTCACTAAAGCTCTGCAGTGGAACCTGATGTGACACACTGACACTGCCTGAATCTTAAAATCGAACTTTTAAGTCTTGAAAGTTATGTGAGTGCCTTTGCTAAAACGCCACCTTCGACCTCTACTCAAATCCTGGCTACTGAAGACAGCCTCAAATCACTGAGGACAACTGTCAGGACAAGTATATATTAGCTCGCTGATAGTACTTGGCAGCCGTCTGCAAGTCATTTCCACCTACAGCACATCCATTAAACTGTCTTTCTGGGGATCCTGAAAACTGTAAGTAGATTTTTGAAATATACTTAGTAATAACTGCTTTAATAAATCAAGACTGTTTATGCCTTGAGGGCAGATAGCTGTTTTAGGAGACTCTTCCTCTGTATTTACTTTTGGTGGCTTCTATTAAGAAATGTTTGCAGGCCAACATATTTTGCAATTCTGCATGTGTAAAAAATTGCACACATGCAAAATTGAACGGGCAAGCTGACTGTATTTCAGTGTATTCAGCCATTTAAGCACTGATAAAAACTGGAGCATCCTCCGCTTCTGACTTGCTGTTTGAATAACTACTAATGTAAAACGACTACAACTACATGATTTCCTAGTCTCACTTTCTTTTTCTTTTTTTTTTTATTTTCTTTTTATTTCGAAGTGCAATCAGATATTACAGACAATCTCCAGAAATGAAAAGAAAAAGAAAATAGGGATATACTTCCAGAGGTACTGGTACCATACATAAATTGTCTCTCAGCCTATCTTCCTGTTATATCGGCTTATAGTCCACTTCTTTTTACTTTTGAAAAGATAAAAATAAAGTTTGCCTAAAATGGTCCTAGTCTCACTTTCAATGGTAAATTTTAGTTGCTTGGTTGTTTTCTCTCTTCTCCTTATTTCACTGTTAAAATGCTCCAGTGACTGTAGTTAATTACAAGGGTCAAACCTGTCGGCTTTTGTTTTGCTTTGTAACCTCTTGTTGCGGGACATTCCTACAAATACTTTGCTTTAGATTTTATTTTACTGAAGTAACTTTAAAGGATTGGTGCCTTTTGAACTTCACATCACTAAATTAATGCTTACTGAAGCGTTATCTGATCATGCCTCAGTATCACATAATCAAATTAATTCCTTCGTCTCTTCTCCCTTTTCCTCTTCCCATGTAGGAGCAGCATGGAGGTGCTGAGCGGCCCCTGGGCTGATCTAGCTCTGCTCCTTCGACAGACCATCGCACAGACGGACAGAGGGACGGACAGCTTTCTTCCTCTCTGGCTGTTTGGCCTGCTACTGTTTCTGTCTGTGAGTCTGCTGCTGCTGCAACTGATCGTCTACCTCAGCTGGAAACTCAGACAGGGTAGGCACGTCATTAACTTTTCATGTCCAGCCCATGTTCAGACCTCTTGCTATGTTACATTTACTGCGGTGCTGTGTAGCTAGATGGATACTGTAGGGAGATGCCTTTCTCCACGGCCACACTATAAATACACTCATCGCCACAGTGTGAGGATAGCTGCATAAAAATGTACTCCAAAGGAGGGCTAGATTACACTACATGTCACAATCCTTGCAGCAACAACAACGCACCATTTTGCCTTTGTTAAGAAAGTAATTTCACACCAGCTTCCACAGCAAAATAAAACAAAGCACCAAAAGAGCCCGGTTCTACCTGCAGACAACCATCAGTGTCATGTCGAAGTCTCGTAGTCACGTTGTCTTTTGAACAATACCTGACAGCTCATCCCGCTAACAGGCAGAAAAAATGTTTAGGGGGCCGCAAAGCTAAGCTGGACTCTAAATAATGAAAAGCATCCTGAAATGGCTACAAGGAGAGAGAAAAAAAACTTGGCAGAGTGACATTTTTAGGATTACAATAAATTTGACTGTGAAGATCAATAAGACGATTAGAGACACTGGCCTGGTTCGTGTGTGTGTGTGTGTTTACATGACAATGTGTGAGAGAGACAGTGCGTGTTAAGAGGGGGTGGCTGCAGGATTTATTGTCCTGAAAGCAGGAAAACTGAGGAAAAAAGGCTTTTCTGTGTGAGTGTGTCCGACAAGAAGGTAATTTAAACCCAAACTAAAAGGTCAAGTCTGATATCCTAATTTTCTTCTCAAAAACAATTGATGCTCCTAACAAGGCCTGTCTGAGCATCTAACGCCTGATACAAAGATCTCTACTGTTGTCCACAAACTATTAAAAAGACATTATTGAGCCACACTGTCGGGTAACATGATCCATGGTGCATGTTATTAATGGCCATTTTTCAAAGTTGTACCTCTTCTGTAGGAATGAATGGGCTTGAATCAATGGACAAGGTGCTGTGAGAAAGCCAGAAAGTGTGTGTCAAGGTGCAGGACGCATCATCTGCCTTTTATTCTGAGGCCAATTATAATCAATTACAACTAATCTCACACCTGATTTTTAGTTCAGTGTTTACTGACTTGATCACCTCTGGTAATTAAATCACTGACAGACAGATGCTAAGTGGGTAATCGATGTGCTCACACTCACTTCACTTCACTTTTAATATATACTCACCCATTAACGTGGTGCTCCTCCTTGCTGCCTTTTCCCAGCTGATTGTTTTAGTGAGGTGTCATCCATCCTTCATCAAGCCACAGGGGCAACTCTAAAGCTTATGAAACATTAAAAGTCAAGTTTCTAATAATACACCTGTTTTCAGCTACAGGACATGAACAGCTCCATAGTAGTAAGGTGTGCAAAGTCAAAACAATAGGCTAGAAACTGGAGTTATTTTACTCAACAGTGTTTAGAGTGCTAGCTAGCTTGATGTTAAGCTAGCTTAAAAACTGTTAGCAAAGCAGATGTATGCTAATAATGCAACATATCTATTAAAGTAGGGAGTTGGCCAGCTTGAGCTTTTGTGGTAGCTTTCCAGTTATTATTTAATTTAATTTACCCGGCGCTACATTTTAAAAAAGTTAAAATTAGACAATTTATTGCTGTCATACCTGTAACCGTCACTATGGCTCTCACTGTGCATGCGTAGACAGTAAACCATAGCTAATACTCAACGTTTGATGACGGGTTTCCTCGTTAATTAGACCAGTTATTATAAAGAAAAACAACTATGCAGAGCTAAACATCCAAACCATTCCTCATTAGTCTTTAAAAGAAGAAGTTACAATCCAGTGGTAAAAGTACAATATATTTATAAAAAAAAACAAAAACAAAAAACAGCTGAAACTTGCTGTGAAAATGAGGTGGTTAATACTTCCGTGTTTCCTGTGATCTCAGCTGTGTTAACTAAACGACAACGATAACATTAAGGCTATTATCCATGCAGTATTTTGTGGCCCACTTTAATCTCATCACACGTTGCTCTGGATGTTTTCTTTCATCCGCAGCTGAGGCTGATCTGTCGGGGTTTCCACAGGACGGAAACGCCATCTACAGGGACCGACAGGAAAGCACACACCTGAGGAGGAGGAGGAGGAGTGTCGGGTAGCACGAGCACACCTGACAGAGCACACAGGAGGAAGATTTCCCTCACCTCTTGAAATGAACAATTTCCTGTTTCAAGCTGTCAAAATGGGCATCTATACAGGGCAATGAGATCAATGCAAACACCAGCAGGGGCCTGAGAGCCACATCTCAGGCATCTTTTTAACAGCTGAATTAATTTATATAATTTTTTTTACCTTCTTATTCAAGCATGTCCTCCAGAAACTGTGATCAATTTCTTATGGGCTGTCATGCTGGACTAACAGAAATGACAAGAGACTGCAGCTTACAACAGTTTTATGTACTTTCACATACAGCATTTTCGATCAATAAATGGAGAAGACCACCAGATTTCAGAGTATAACAATCCTTTATTTAAACAGTGTTACACAGGGGAGGAGTGGCTGTGTGTGGGGGAGACACGAGACAATGAAGCTGCTAGATAGAAAAACCCTACAGGTGATCGGCTGACAGGGAGCGATGAGGCAGCTGTGCTTGGTTTTCTCACAATGTCTTTCTTTACAAAGTTCTGTTGAAAGTGAGTTTTAAGTCGTTAAAATATAAAATTGTGCTGGTCTGTGTCCAAACTGTGGTACAAAGCCTGAGAAACTGTAGAGACGTGGTCCAATTAGTGTCTGTCTTTTAAAACATCATCAGAAAGAGATGTGTGAACTAGATGTAATCTAACAGAAGTATATTGTTCATTACACAACATGTTGAGATCCCTGACAGCGTTAAAATCAGTAAAACATTTTGGAAAACCAGGCCTTGCAGCCCCCCAAAGCTCCTGTGATTGGTTAAAACAGAGCCCAGAACCCCCCCTGGGAAAAGAGGTTAAACCTGGGGGCCAAAAGTACAAAAAAAAGAGGAAACAGTGGCAGAAAATTTGATTTGTAGTGGTGTTCCTTCAATGTCAAAAACACTGTGACAATATTCAAAATATCCAAGGGGGCACACAATAAATCCCACCTTTCAACAACTAGATCACAGAAAAGACAACGTTTAATGATGAGAACATCTACAAATATAGCTGTTGTGATATAACCGATGCTTTTGAAAAGATGTTTTTTTTTTGGAACAGCGAAAGCCTCCAAAGCTGCCTAGTGTTGCATGGTTTGTTTGCTTTTTAAATGCTTTTCTGCTGCTTTGTCTCTTTGCAAGAGGGTTAGAGGTTAAAGCGTCCCCCTCATCTGGAATGTCATTTAAATGCATAGTAGAGGTCAGGCCAGTGTTCCCCAAAAGAAAGCCTGGACAGTCGTTACGGCTCCATCGTCTGCACGTGCCTCAGTCCAGCAAGGAAGCCTTGAACTGGGGTAAGTCTAAGAGGTTCGTACGATTTGAAAATGTGGAGTGCGTCAACATGTCTTTATTAAAAGGGTTCAGACAAATGCAGACAGGTAGAGGTGGAATGTTTTTTTTATGTTAATCTCTGGCACTTCTTTGCTTACAATCAGCTCAATTTGCAGGAAAATGTTTTTGTCCCTCTGTGCCAGCTGAACGCACCGTGTCCAAACCAATTCAATGCCACTGATATTCACACAAAGTCACATTTCAGTGGAATTCTGCTGAGCGTTTAGGTAAAAGGACACAGGAAATAAAGAAAACATCAAGCCATTTCGGGGTTTCAAGAGCACTTCAAACCCTTGGATACACTTCCCTTTAAGATGCAAGTTGTGACTGTTTCCGCGTCTTTGTTTAGTGTACCGTCAGAGTTTTCTGTGTGGCAGAAAACATCGAAAATCACCCTAATGCTGAAGCATATTTGGTCACGGTGAAACAGCTCCAACACAGCCAGCGTCCGCTCAGAGATAATCTTATCTAGACGTACTGTATGAGCCGAGATAATCTGTTATCTACACACTCTCAAACCAATCAACGCAGTAGCCTTCTATCTAGACTCGCTCAAAATACTCTTGCAAGATAAAAAATGTGTGAAGACATGCTGAGTTTAGTCCCAGATCGCTTTGTATCTAGCAGGTTTTCGTCAGTATCATCTAGTGGTGAAAAGAAGCCGGGAGTGAAATTAAGTGCTGAACTACGACGACAAATGGGCTCTGATGCAGAGTCAGCAAACTGGTAGAAAGTCTATTAGTCTGAATTCTGGTTTCAAGTTGTCCCGACTGTATGTCCTTGTTTTGGTACCTGTGCTGCTCGTAGCACAAAGCTCTCTCTTTTTGAATGAACTCACTGCAGGAGTGAGGCTCACATGCAATGTTGAGATTCTTGTTCATTCCCAAGTTGTTAGTTGGCGCTGCCCAGCGCCACCTCTGTCTCCCAATTATCCCTCAGTTTACTGGTCCTCTCTCCCAATCAGAAGTCTGCTCCCTTGCTCCCCTGTGGCCCAATAGGAATGGCTAGTGTCGTACAGTGGGCGGGCCCAGGGAGAGCGTTTAACTACTGAAAAGCTGCTTTACTGCTCCCATCTAATAACCTTCATTTGTACTGTACACAGTGTTGCATACACCAGCTCTGAAGTCAGTTCATTTTCAGTTCAAATTATTTCAATGTAGTAAAAATTCTAAAATACAGTCAAACTTACAGATATAACACAAAGGATTAATTCCACCTGCATCATTTGGCTTCTCGAGCTTAATTAACGTCAAACCCACAAACCCAATTAAAATTCCTTCCACTCCCTCCTGCTGTCAATCGTCAAATGTCTCCTCTTCGCAGAGCAAAAAGTGAAGTGAACTGAACATGAACTCACTCGGCCGCTAGTCGAACACACAAGGAATGTGGATGAATATCAACTATACTTACACAGAAAAAAAATAGACAGAATCATAAAAATTCATAAACCTGGTTGATTGGTTTTTACTGCAATATCTTAAGTTACAGTTCCCTGTTCTCTGTAATCACTAGTCATATAAAGTGATCATGTGACACGGCTGCTTTACCATTCATCTGACTGTGAGTAATTTTGTTACATTAAAAAAAAAAAAAATTGTGCCTCCCTATTTCCTGTAGTGCTACTCATTACTGTAAAAATGTTGAAATTACTGTGTTATGTTACTCTCCATAATGAAGTGAAGGAGGGAGCTGTAATTTAACTTTTTTTTAAAAAGGAATGCACCAATACCACTTTTCCACTGCTGACACAGAATCCAAGTACAAAACTTCAGTCAAATTTAGCACTTTTTGACGATTATGATGACAGTAAAAGAATTTGCTTTGTCGTCCGAGTGTTACTGAAGGTCGCTGGTACCTCATGAGGATTGGTTATCAGTGCATCCCTACAGCTTTTATTTATGCAATACATGACAAACACACTACCATCTCTCTTTCTGTAAAACAGTTAAAGAAAAAAAAACACTATTAAAAAATAAAACACGCTACGAATGTTAAGCTAACAAAGTGGTTCTTTTTTGTTCCCTCAGACAGAGAGAGGATATTATTTTTCTTTTTCTTGGTTTTGGAGTGAGGGATTTAGATGCACCGCGGACATAAGAGAGACCGTCTGGGAAGAAATCGGCGACTTCTCTCCGTTCGTCCACCCCTTCTCCTCCTGTTTTTCAGCTCCTCTTCCATTTCTCCTCCTTCTCCTCCTCTTCGGTCAGTCAAGGTTGGTTGTTGTAGGGTGATGTCGTTCAACGTCAACAGAGAAAACAGTCACGATGGGCCCTTCAGCTCTGGGGAAACAGAGGTGGAGGCGATCAGCCCGGGTGGGGAGATGACTGGCACTCAACATTAGTTACTGAAGTATTTGCTTTGTGCTCCACACGCAGACCTCCATCTGTCACTCTGTCATACCTTCCTAAATTTAATATTCCTTTCTCTTCTTTCAGCTTCGCATGTGTGATAAAGGCAGATGGTTTTAGCAGCTTCATGTGTGGGAGTTTTTCTTTCATCTCACTTTTTGTCCTCAGTATAAAACCCACTCTATGCACCGGCACTGTCATTAAAACACTTTCACCATGAATAATAATAATAATAATCCATTACTATTATTATTATTACCTGAGTTCAGTCAATCCTCCTCCTCAGCCAGTTCAGTTTCTTTATGAACCACCACTCTGGTGACAGACATGTCAGGATGTTGCTCTTTGGCCTCCTTAATGGCCTGGGCCAGTGCCTGCAGTACAGAGGGGCAGCCACACAGTGGCAGCACCGAGCACGGCAGGCAGTGGAGGTGGAGGAAGGAGAGGAGGGGGAGGGGAGATGGTGGAGTTAAATGAAAAATTAAATAAGAAGCATAAAGAAAATGACAACAATGCTGGATTTACCATAAATGTGCTATTTTACTTCTTCGGGTTAACTGGGGAACATAAACAGGAAGTAAAATGGCTTAAGGTGGAGCAGGCACATCAGGTGGAAAAAGAAATTATTCAAAAATAAATCCCATTTCCAGCTCCATGTGACACTGCTCATGTGTAAATCCAGCAGATCAGACAAGAAAGGCAACTTAAACAAACCACTGGATGAGGGATCGTGCATAAAGACCCAGACCTGAGCAAAATAAATCCTTTTCTTGGTCAGATATTTGGGATGTTTCGTGGGCGCTTTGCGTGCTGTCGTTTTACTTGCTGTAGACTTCGTGGCATGAGTGAAAGCCACCCATCAGAAAGTGGGTGCAAAGAGCAAAATAAATATGAACCGAGCATCACTTTCAAATATCTGAATAATCTTTATATTTATTTTATCAGGTCATAAAAGAAACTTAGAGGCCAAGGTTTATAAATGTGATCTCCTCAGTGCAGCTGACGTATTCGTCACATCTGGCACACCCAAAAGTACAAATGTGATTTTCTGCGGTCATCTGACGGTCAAAGACAAAGACCGAAAATCAAACTGGGCAGGACGAGCAACAAAATCAGACACAGCGTGGCGAGAACAGAAAAGGTTAAGACGCCATTTTCTACATGGATGAGTAAGTGAAGAGATCTGTAGGGATCAGAGCGGGACTACCACTAACAAGTGACTAATAAATCAAACTGTGCATTCAGACTGCAAGCAACATGATGGACATGTCACCAGATGCCTATTCAGAAAAAAGCTAAATGAAAGCAAGCCGGGGCTGCAGCTTCGTCATTCCCCGGATGACATTTTTCCAAATCAAAAAAACAAAATGTAAAAGGTGCAAAATTTGGATTCACACAACTCAGAACAAAGCGAGCCATCAGCCGAGCTGCTGAGACACATCGTACGGGAAACTGACCTCGTCGTGGTCAATGTCGCAGTCGCCAGTAATGACGATGCGTTTCTCAATCCTCGTCTCCGATAGGCCGCCCTTTAACGTCTGCAACAAAGCACGCAACAACTTCACAATGGATTCGTTATGATGACAATTACCACTGCAACCTCATACACTATGAACAACAACATAAAGTGTGAAATTCGAACAAATGGAATTTTAAAGAGAGCAAATGTGTTTGTGTTCGCACAGAGTCCCATTACATAAGAACAGCAGGGGGTGATGTCACAGTGCATGAGGAGGAGGGTGCGTGTGCTCGTCTGTACCTTGGTGATGTGTGTGGTTGTGGTGGTACACAGAGATTCAGAGGTGATTGTTTGAGCAGTCATCAACACTCCGGGCTCGCCGTCACCATTACCATCCAACTGACAGCAGAGGAGACAAACAGAGATCGTTAGCTCGATGCTACCAGCAGAGCATCCCCGCTGGATGTTTGATGTTTAATATGAACTCTTTTGTCAGCAACTTAGAAAGACATGATTCCCCTGAGGGAGAGGCAATGAATCGCGGCGGCATGCACTGTTGCGAGAAAAGAAGCTTTTCTTTGGGACACAGCATTAACACTAAGAAGCTGATAAAACTGAAATGTTTCACACAAACACAACACAGACGTCGACAAGCGAAAGGACAACATGAACAAAAGCTCCCTGTGTGTCTTGAACGTGCACCTGTGCGGCCTCGTATGTGATGGTCTTGGTTTCCGTATGTACGATGGGCACTTCTTTTGTGGCTATCTCAGTTTTCTGGGCTGCAAACGTGTCTGATATAGTCACCATTTCTGTCTTTACCACAGGTGGCTGGGGAGGGAGGAGAGAGAGAAGTGAGGGGGGGAGAGGAAAGAGGGTTAATGCATTAATCCTGAGACAGTTAGGGGAAACATAAAGAAACATGTTGGTATCTGTGCACTCTGTGACACTTTGCAAAGCCACTCCCAACTCAATCAGTTTATATGCTGCATATTTAATTTTTCTTTAATGTGAATGCTAAATGTGTGCTTAATTAGCAGCAAATTGCATTACAATGTACTGTATTGAAAGGGAAGTGATTCACAGTGGTACACATTGATGTAGAAACACAATATATGCAGCAAATTACCAGCAAAAACATATCAAGAGCTTCCAAACTCATGCGAGTCAACATCACGAAACAACATGACAAACATGACAACCACTACTTCCAGCAGTGCAAAAGCAACAGCTACGACGGCGGCACGGCTACAACAATACCTTTGGTGTCGACATGCAACTCAAAGTACGACACGGAAATGAAACATGCATAAAACATGAGCCAATAAAACCAAGCTTTACTCAGAGGACTGCGAGCGCATTGCCGATTGATATGTAAACAGCATGCAAAGATGACATTCAGATGAACGGGTGGCGTTTCCGGAGCGGCTGGCAGTGATGATTTCCACAATACTGTTGCCATAGTGACTGCGGCAAGCCAATTAATAGAGAGAAGAGCATCACTGCCAAACGCAGGGAAGACACACAAGCACGCAAACACACACACGCATGCACCGAAAGGTGAAGAGCAACAAGCAAATGTACACCTAAAAGCATCATGCAGTTCCCACTCAGGCCCCATTTACTTCACAACACTACAACACAACACAGAGCAGGAGGCAGCAACACACCGCACTATGTGAGGCAGGAGTGAACTAGGCATGTCGATAATGGTATGAAGAATGAGGACAGTAGACAACGCAGAACTTATGGCGAAAATCAAAATGAAGACTGAAAGGAATTATGTAAGAGGATGGTAACTTGATACCAACACTGAAACACTGGTGGTGGATTGTATCACTGAAGAACTCTTTAAGGGAGTTTTAACTGTACTTCTGGAGCTCTTATGGGGCAAACATGAGTGAGGATGTACATGGGGCTTAAGTAATCACGCAAGCAGGAAGGAAACCGGCACTGAGGTAAGCAGGAGGGGAAAAAAAGGTGGGTGTTTTCTACAGTTGATGGGAGGGGTCAAAGCCCAGGGAAGCTCCGCAGTCGGCCCAGTGAAGACTTTACCTCAGAGCAACAAATAACCTGCGGCCGTGGTTCTGCTTCGACCAGAGAGGCCTCTCCGTTCATTTTAGGCTCTTCCTCTGCAGAGGGGGGCATCCCGGCCACGCTCTCCTCAGGCAGGGTGAGGCCATTCGGGGCTTCTTCAGGTGTCACCATGGGATCGTCGGTGCTGTCCTCCGTCTCCCTCTCGCCTTCTTTCTCCTCCTCTTTCTTCTTCGTCTCTGCCCCTGCGTTTTCCTTCCTGGGCTCCTCTTCCTCTCGGCTGGTCGCCTCTACAGGCTGACTGACTGCGGCTGGAAGGGAAGGAGCGTCTGGAACCGACGTGTCCTGCTCCGCAGTCTTATCCTCCTCTTTCTTCTGCTGCTCTTCCTCCTCTTCCTTCTCCTCTGGTATTTGTGTGTGAGAAATGGATACTGAGACGTTTGGGTGGTACTCTGCCTCTTCCTCACTCTCGCTCTCAGATGAAACGCTCTCCTGCTTCGCTGCAGTTGCTTCCACCGCTACCGCTACTTCCTGTCCAACTTTCACTTCCTGCTCTCTCGTTTCCTGCTCTGCAGGTGAGCTGATAGTAACTTTGACAAGTCCAGGTTTGGGTGCTTTGGAAACCTCTTGGACGACAACGGTTTCTTCAATTTCAACTTCGGTTGTCTATACACACACGTACATAAACACACACACACGCACACATGTACACGTAGTGCACAGACACACACAGTGAGGTGCACACGCATCCACAACAAACGCATGGGGACAAAAAAAAAAAGCATAACATGATCATTGAACATAAATAAATAAAGAAAACTACCTTAAATGAAAATAAATGAATACACAATAAAAATCAGAAAGATGTTCAACTGTGGACAAAGATGTAAGAAAGTAAGCAGAATAAGTGGGAAGACAGACAAATGAATAGTGAAAAGAGCGGGTGAAGAACAGGAAATCTCAAGCTGGAGGTATGAAGGACACGATGGATGAAAAGCGTCATGAATGGAAGATCTGGATGGATTAACAGAAGGAAGTTAGGACCACCTTTGAAGGTTCTTTGGTATCAGAGATCGTGTTATCAGCAGCGGCGGCTTCCGTTTGGGGCTGACTCACCTGCGTGACAGAGAAGTTACCATGACAATCATCAACCACACACACACCGGCAGGGACATTTTCACGGTTAGCACTTAACAACACCATTGCGATACTGTGACGCTTGTTACCACGGCACGGGGGAAAGGGTTCAATTTGTCACTGATTCTTCATCTTTCAATGTCCCTCTCTGGCCCTGGTGGACTGTCTTTCATGCACAATCATTTCCATACAGCATCAAGATCATTGCTGCAGGCGGCAATAGAGATGGGATGAAAGAGTTGAAAGAGTGGAAAATAAAAAAGCTCTACAAACGATGGATTAAAGAGAATATCCCATCCATGAACAAAGAAGCTCATCTTTACTGAAATAAAAGAAACATGATATTGAAAGCAGCAGTTCCTTTAGGACGGTGACCACATTAGACATTGCATCCCATAATGAATTTAGTTCAAAGTCCAGGCTTAAGGGTTTTTGTGGAAAAAGAGCTTCCAGTTGAACTCATTCTGGCCTTCCTTGGTCGTTCTGAATTGTGATGCAAACTGCTGCTTCAATACTTGCTGCTTTTTGCCTAAAGGAGCTTCTGAAGAGCAGATTTGCATTCAGGTCCACACACACAATTACCATCACAAAGCAAACAGATGACATCCTAACATCCGTGGCATTCACAGCTGTTAGCTGTTTTGAGATTAGATTTACTGTGCCCATCATTCAGGATGAATGGCGCCTGATACATCACAAGGATTACCACCATTCATCCAGCATCCATGGCAGGCATTACAGACGGCTCGCATTGTTTCACTGTGGCTTGTGGACACATCTGGCAAGCATCTTTAAATGACTGAGGCATTACAGGGTGTCAGTTCAGTTTCAAGGTGGCCGACTTGTGGAGAAGATAAACTCTCCACATGAAGTGCCGCATTGGCTACAGCACTGATTTAACACTAAATCAGCAGGTGCTAATTGCAACTGAAAGTGAACTGACTCCTAAATGTTCAGTAGTGGCAGCAGCACCTCAGAGGCAGACAGCGGAGCAGCTGGACTGCAGACAGCAGTGGAAGTAGATGAGCAAGAAGTTACAGCAGCATCTAGTGCTGGTTCGGGAGTGCTGCAGGCAGACGCTGCAGCCAAACAAAAGCCAGCGCCAGAGTGTCTACTGAACAGTACAGAAGCTATCTCCTCTTCAAGGCTCTACAGCAACAGGCAGACACACAGAGGAGACAGAGAAAAGAAATCCCTCAAAGCACAGAAAAACAAACCCAAATACAGAGGGAGCATCTCCACCTCTTGTAATGATCACATCAACCAGAGCAGAGTGAAACCGGATTGTTAAGGAGATCAGAAAACAGCATCGTAGCGCAAATGAAAGCCTTCTGCTGCAGGGAAATGGAAACGATGGAAAGACGGGATGCGAGTCCAGCTGAAAAGGGATAAAGAATGAGAGCAGGGCAGCAGTGACAGTTGGGTCAGTTTTGTCGGAAGAATTCCCACAGAAGGAGAAAAACCCGTCTAATCCACCAAGTGATGAGTGAGCTATAAACAGCAGGACACGAAAACCCGACCATGGCAGAAGCATCACATGAAAACACCCTTTTATGCAAGAGGAGGAGAGGAGAGACAATGTTTACTAGTGACAGTGTTTGCAAATAAAATGCTCTGTGATTCAACCTTCTTTTCTCAAGCTGCGGACACAGAAACATCCAGACAGACGTACCACTTGATGCTGTTGAATACGTATCGTTGTAGCGGGAGAGGAGGTGAGGCGTTTCTCCCACTGGTTGGGCTGAGGAGGAGAGGGAGGTGGCGCCTCCATAAAGGAGCGTTTTAGCTGGCTAATGCTAGCTTGGTGTTTCAGAACCTCTTCTTGGGTCTTATCATGGTCCTAATGAGGGAGGGGAGGGGAGAGGAAAGGAAGGGAAGGAGGGGGGGTAAGGGGGCAAGGGAGGGAGAGTAAATGAGATGAGTATGGATAGATGAAGGAGGATGGGTGGTTGGGAAAAGAGGGGAGAGAGGAGAAAAGAGTGAAGAGAAAGAAAGAGGAGGAGGAGGAAGAATTGATTAGAATGATATAGGGATGATGGAAGGTCAGGGGAATAGGGAAAAGAGGAGGGAGGAAAGGAAGGGGAGAGGGAAGGAGAGAGGGAAGGAGAGAGGGAAGGGGGCAGGGGAAAAATTTGGTTCAACAGGTCACAGGAACATTAGTCTGTCAATCAGGAGGAAGACAAGATGGATGCCATGCCTCAGTGGAGCCTTGATTCTTAATTTGGCTCATTGCCTGTATATTGTTCAGGCGTGTGTGTGTGTGTGTGTGTGTGTGTGCGTCTGGGAGAGGGAATTTGTGTGTTTTTTAACAGGCTGCAGTGAAATATGGCCTCTCCATCTTGTTGAGGATTTTTTCCTTAAACCAGGCCAGGAACAGCAGAACATGGAGCTGATAGTGGTGATCACACTTTCTCCCTCCTTCACTGCATCCACGTGTAACTGTTTGACTTTTTCAGTTTGCTTCACCTCCTCCATCCTTTTCTCTCTCTCTCTCTCTCTGGGTCTTTTTCTTTCTCCAGCTTTCCATCTCAATTCCAGCTTTGTTTTTCTACAAACACCAGCTGGCAATGCATCACTATCAGTCCCATGTTGCATAAAAACAGACATGTTTTAGTACGTTATCAAACCACGCATCGCTCGGCGCCGGCAGCCAATCACCAGAGAACAGGAAGAAAGCTCCTTGTGTGTGTTAGGGAGGTGGGATTAGTCAGGTTAGACGCAGCTGCCTGGCAATAATCAGAGTCTTTGATGAATCGAGGATTAGAAAACAATGTAAGAAGGTCACAAAACAGCAGTCGACATGCACAGAGCATGCATCAAAGTCACGTTCACACGCCGCTGACTCCTTTCACAAAGCAGCCATTGTGTACACTCGGCTTGGGAAATTTCCTGGAGGAGAAAGTCTCTGCTGTACTGATGTGATACACATCAAATAAACATTTAGCATTTCAGAGATTCAACACTGAAAACATCTTAGCTCTCGTCTGGTACACCCACTCTGGTAACAACACATCAGTATGTGGAGGGTTCAGGGAACACGCACGGCCTCCAGCTAACGTGCCTGATGTGCTCAGTTGAAGTAGTAGCTGTGGTTGTTGTTCCTGAAAATTGCTGCTGATCTAATAATTAGCGATTAGAAGGCCTGCTAGTAGTGTAGAAGGCCTTCTAATTAATGTGTTTAAAGCTGCATTCATCTTTTTTTATTGGCCATGTGGGCGCATAAAGCCACAACAAGCCAAAAATGACACATTTGATATATTATGGGGTTGTACAGTTGTTACATTAGCATTATTTGTCACCTGATGAGGGAAATATCTGGCTCCTTATCTTAAAGTTGTTCTCTGCTCTTCGCTAGCTGTCTGCCATTTGGTGCTGGGCAGGTGGCGTTTATCAGAGGGTTTATCAAAGCTTTGTTGCTAAAAAGCTGGAAACGAGCTGAAAGGTCTCCCTGCTCGTGTTCAAAATAGCTGCCATGTGAATTGGGACACTTAGCGCTGAAACCTTTTAATATCAAAACATTTTCATTCATGCTAGAATTACGAAGGAAAAAAACGGAAAAAGCTGGAATTGACTTGATATACAAGCGTCGACACACGTGAACACACGCAGGCATGCACACAGAGCCTGAGAGTGCGAGAGGGCTGCAGTCTTGTACAGTTCTGCATAGAGGAAGTTGTAGTTCTGATGGCGTCAGAGTACACAGAAACATGTAGTTCTTATTTTCAGCCATCAGACGACGCCAGTACCAACCTCCAACATTAAATTACTGTGCCTCACATAAATACTGTCCCCATGCACTCTCATTGGACTCTGTAAGGTAGACATACAGCAAAAAAATGAAATGGAGAAAATTAATTTAAAAAATAATGCATTTAACCCTACAAAATAAAACAAAACCTGGAACAAAAACAATAACTATCAAATGAAATAAATCATTAAATCAATCAAAATCAAAGAAATAAATGGAAGAATGAAAAAAAATTAATGATGAAGGCTGGAGGATGGGTACAAGCACACATTAGACACACCCTGGTATTTCTCAGTGGATGAACTGATGGTGGCACTCATTTCCACATAAACACATAGAAAATTCAAAGCATTCCAAACATCACAACAGCAGCAGACACTTACACCGAAAATCAAACTGTGAAACCAGAAACCACAGCAGAGCAGGTCAAAGTGAGGATCTGGGGTGAAAGTGCCCATCCAGGATCAGTTTCAGATCAGTACAAATGTATGGCTAAATATCAGTTTTCAACATTGATATTCTGATTTTGTACACATTCCAAATCTGTCTGAAAAAACTGACTCTGTATCATCATGCAAGGGCAATTTCACCCCAGAACAGTGAACCAAACCAGCAAACCAGCCGACGTGGGCAGAGCAAACCACTGACAGACCAAATACACCAATCGAATAACCAATAACAGTGTGTGAACCTGAGAGGAGGGAAGCTCGCTGGCTCCGAGCGACTGTTGACGAGGCCAAATCAGGGAGAAAGTAAGCACAGGTTAGGTTTACGGCATGTGTACTCCACCAGACCATAAAACCATCTCCATTTAATACCCCCAAACCATCTTAGCTCTTAGCAAAGCATCATCTGTTATCATCCCTCCATTCTGCTCCCATGAATTTGCAAAGCATGCTGGTAAATGCTGTAGATACCGGCCCTACAGACCTGGGTGGGCGAGGTGTCCGCATCACCAGGGCTTAAGTCCACCTCCTTAACCTTCAGTGTCGCAGACATGGTGATGGCGGTCATGACAAAATGAGGAGGGTGGAGGGGGGGGCACGGAGAAAGAAAAAAGTGAAATGGATGATGGGAAAAGCTGGTTTATTGTCCAGCACTCTTGGCGCCGGGGAGTACTGCTGGTCACGTGACCTTTGCGTCAAACCCAGAGGAGCAGTAACATGAAAGGTCAATAGAGGGAGACAGCAGGCGCTACTGACTGCTCGTCCTGTGTTAGAAAAAAGGCTCACAGTCGGTGTCGAAGTAGATTTTCTATCCTGAAGTACAAATACACTAACTGACGAGTCTACAGTACTGTGTTTAGTAACAGAGTCACATTCACTGTACGTACAGCAAGTGAAGTGCTACGAGGAAGATTATGGAACTATTCTCAGGATGCTATGGTATTCTCTACCAGAGGCCAGCCGTTACTTCAGTAGACTAAAACTTAGTTTCTCTGGCAGTGAGCTGAATATGCCAGCCGACCGGTGGTCTGATCACACACCACAGCTTCACCCGATCAAGAAAACGCCAAAATGCTACCACAAAACTGCCATTACAATTTGACTTAACACAAAGGGAACAAGGGACAGGGGGTTGAGGAGAGAGTCCTGAGCATTAGGGATCAGGGGAAGCGTAACACTGTTAACTCTTAACATTCATTAGCAATTATATACAAACCAACACTACGCTACAGGGCTGACGAGGTTATCGGATCTATCCTGGGTGTCTATCTGTATGTACAACATTTAGTCGACAGCTTAAAACAATATCTTGTTGGTTAAAGGTGCAGTAGACAACATCATTTCATCATAACTCTGGTTGAATCCTTAGGGGCTCAGACGAGTGATACCAGGCAGCAGAGAAACAGGCGGAGGGGTTCGCATTGCCTACTGCAGCTTTAAGTGCTTATTTATTTGCAACTTATGTCATTATGTCACACCATTTGATGAGTGTGACATTAATCTGCTGAGCGTTAAACACACAGCGACTGCACAGTGGAGACCTCCTTTTGAGGACGACAACTAATAATGACTCATTTAAACTCTCTGTACAGTATTTAAATCTCTTAATATACTTATTTTTTCTCTATATTAGCAATAAAGATAATCTCTTGTGACTTAACACTTCGTTTAATCTTACTTATTCTTATCTTTGCTCATTATTATAAACAAAACAGAGGGGTTGGCGGGGTGCAGGCGTGGTCAGAAAAAAAGAAAATATTAGGTAAAGGAGGTGGCGGTGATGGGAGTGAATGCACAGACATTCAGTTCAATCATTCAAACACAGAGGAGGTCAGGTAGTGGGGGAGGGTGTGTATGGTGTGCTGTAATCACGCAGCGGGGTCGCACATCTCTTGCGTCCAGGTAGCACTTGTGTGAGCATGGTGCCTGATGCGTGGAGGCGTGTGCGCAGGTGTGGGAGGAGAAGCCGCTTTGTTAAAACCAGAGCTTAACTGACCCTCGGAGTAACCGTTTGGTGTTTCACTGACAAACACTGGCAACAACGCCAACTTCCGTTGGCTGGAGACCACGTTCTCTAGGTAACACAGGGTCAGGCCGAGGGGTGTGGCTAAAATCAGGGCGAAGACCAAGGACTGGCTCGCTGTCAGCATCACAACCAACAGGAAGACCACTAACAGGCAGG
The DNA here is from genome assembly GCF_039877785.1 of Chaetodon trifascialis. NCBI lineage: Eukaryota > Metazoa > Chordata > Actinopteri > Chaetodontiformes > Chaetodontidae > Chaetodon > Chaetodon trifascialis. The sequence goes on along the minus strand of NC_092074.1, from coordinate 13,239,785 downwards.
GCAGGAACAGAGGGGAAGGGTTCAGGAGGTAGCGATGCATGGATAGAGTTAGGTTAGAAGAAGAGAAGGAGGACAGGATGGAGGAGGGAGGTGGGACAGAAAAAAAATAAGACGGCAGAGAAGAGAGAGGGGGGAGGGAGGAGACAACTGAAGAACAGGTAAGAGAGGAGATGGAGGGCAGATGGAGTTGTGTCGGGTGCCAAAGAACAGCAGGAACCAAACGAATGCATTTAGTAGGCAGATCTCTGGTAATAAATGCCACTAAATGAGCCCATTTTAATGCCAAAAGGTGAAGAATGTGACGTAGCCTGGGTCCAGTCATACTGGACAGCATACATCTGGGGGCACTGACAGCGAACATCTTTAATTTCCCTGCTGACTTGAACTTGGCCACAGTGGGAGTGAAAAAGCTCAGCTTCCTTGTTAATCTTGGAAACAGCTTCGTGGGCAGACACCTGGTTGCATTCTTTCCCAAAAGGGAAAGAAAACACAGGACCAATGAAACACATTTAACCACACCCCTCAGAGAGAGCCAGCTCCACCCATATGTTACTCCAGCTGTCGCTCTGGTTTCAGCCCGGCAGCCCTCCTCAACTCCCAAAAGCTCTGGACTGTATGTTTGGGGGCTTGTGATTGGGCGGGAGGCTGGAGGGGTTTGTGTGAGGCGTTCAAGATCGGCCAGCTGCTGATCAGAGAGAAGACAGGGGGTGTTTGAGGGGAGGGTCCACAGTGTGTGCGAGGCGGTGGCGTTGTCGATAATGTCATCGTCTTCAGAAATGTCTGAAAGGCCGTGTTCGTGCTCGGAGATGGAGTCAAGGGAAGGGGGGATGGAGGAGAGCGAGGATGATGAGGAGAAAGAGAGAGGAAACATGAAGATTGACTGATGGAAGTGCATGAGAGAACACACACACACAAATCGGAAGAGAGGAAGAGGGAAAAGGAGGCGAAGGCCACAGAGAGACAGAGGAGAAAATAATGAAGTAGAGAGAGAGAGAAAGAAGAAAGGAGAGACCACACACACACACACACACACACACACACACACACACACATACACAAAGCAAGCAGTGAAAAACAAGTTAAACAGAAAACCAAAGCAACCGAAGCAATGTGCATTAAAAACCATCATTTCATTTTTCATTTTTATGAAATGATGATGAAAACGTGAGCGTGCAAGGGGGGAGTGACGAAAGCGAAGAGGGAAGGGAAGCGTGTGGGGGAAAAAAGAGAGAGGGAAAGAGACACAACATTAGTCAATGAACAACACACCAAAAATAGGTTAAAAGTGAACATCGCAGGGTTGTGCAGAGTACAGTTGCGAGCAGAAACAGTGTCGACAGGGTGCCACCACTGAACGAAGGCTGAGACAGAGGTCAGTTCCACAGGGCCGGGGCGTGAGTAAGGGTGAGGCGGAGAAGAGGGAGAGTGAGGAGAGGGTGGTGGGAGCAGGAGGCATGCGTAACACACAGCAATCCTCTATATATACAGTGCACTCCGGTGCTAAGCACAGACGGGCGCAGTGGACTTCAGATCCTCGCTACGGTACAGGACGCTCAGCGAAGTCGAGCTAGAGGATGTCATCACGTCGACCTATTATAGCTGCTCTGAAGGCTAGCTGTAGCTGCAAATGTTAAAAATCCAAAAACCATCACGTTTGTCAGGTAAATGAAGACGTCCTGTTGGTATGTGTGCCTCTCTCACACACACACATATTCAAAGCTTAAAGCTAAGCATCTAAATGATCCTGTGGAAATAGAAACGATATTAGCATCGGACAATTATCGTCTACTATCTATAGGTAGTAGCCTCAGTAGTAACTAGATAAAAGCAGTGTCACCCTCTCCATGCATGATTCCACTGTATATATACAGATATACAGTCCTGTGAGTCGCCCACAGAATTCCTCGTGTTTACCTCCTGTTACAATATATCCCAACCCAGGATAAATGCATGTTGTTACAATGTTAGAATTATACAATGTCAATGCCAAAAAAACGTCACAGCTAGAAACATTATGTCTCTCTCTTTGATCCACAAACATGTAAACAGTGAAGACACAAAAAGACTTGCTGTCTAATCTTGTCTGAATCTGAATCTTATATTGTTTCTTTTCCTTGCATGTATCCACACGTGACGAAAACATGATACACACACACCTTAGAGTCGGAGTGGAGCTCGCGTCCGTTCTCAGCCATGTCCCTGCCCGCCTCAGTTATGCTGATCACTGGTGCTAAGGAAGGTGGAGAGCACAAAATAAAATTATTAATGAACTCGATTAAAAATGCACATGACTTTCTACTACAATTTAACACACAGTAAAGACTGTCTGATAGCTACAGGGTGCACACATTCAGTTTAAGATCTATGATTTGCTTTTCTCGAGAGACATAAAACACTTTCTGCACATGAAGGTCAGAGCTGACTCTCACTCCATCCCATACAAGGGCAAACTAAATCGATTGCTTTCCTTTATTGAATACTTTGCAGTTACTGTGACCTCTACTTGAGGCCGGACAGGATGCAAGTACTGTAGCTCTTATTGTCAGTTTCACACACTGCGCTTTGGTCTTGTAGCAAAGCGGAAAAAAGGTAGTAACAATTTAGCAAGAACATTGACCTGCAGTGGAACAATGTGTCCAGCAGGGGACAATGTAAGACAGCAGAGGACCCCGACACATGTGAAACAGAAGTGCATGGCTGCATGAAGTGGGATCTGTAAGCCACATCCTGAAAAGCCCAGAAAAACGGAGAGTGCCACTGGCCAAAGACAATAAAATATGTACTTAATTATTGGTTATGTAAAAGATATTAGCTCAAGTTGAATTATCGAATGTGATCACCGCTCAGTTATGTCTGAATTCTGTGCGGCCCAGAATGAAAGGACAGGAGGATTTGGTGAGGCCTGCTTTGGTTTTCCACTCTGTCGGAGTGACATGAGAGTGAGTGGATTTACACGCTGGATTTCACGAGGGTCCCTTTTTCTTTTAGACACACATAACACGTGTACACGTCTTTCCATCTCTTTCTTTCTCCTCCTCTGTCTCTCGCTGTGTGACAGGAAACATATGCTGCAGCTATTTCCTGTATCTGGTCAGACACTAGCATTTGACATCCAAACACACACACACACACACACACTCACACAACCCCATATAAACCCTCCGTGACCCCGCTTCCATCTGCCCATCATTCCTTCCACTCCTCTGTTCTCATCTATCTATTCATTATCGTTTAGAGAGAATCACACGAGTGGCGGTGCGTTACCTCCATCCAGACTGCGGCTGATACGTTTGGATGAGGTGCGTTCAAATTTGGGTGCGGGTCGGTCTATGAGGGAGCTGGCCATGCGGCTCTGGGCCTGGGTTCGCCCGCTGTAACGGAACTTAGAGCCCAGAGTCAAGAAGCGGGCCTTGGTGGTGGGAGGCTCTGGTGCGTTTAACCTAGAGATATGAGATAGAGGGAGGGAGAGAGAGACAGATGGGGACATGGGGGAGAGAAACATGAATTTCAAAACTTCTTCTGAGGGGTTCAAAATGTAACAGTCGCAACAACATGTGCATGTGCAGGGGGGGCAAAAATGTTTCCAGCTCTTCCCTCAACAGGATATTAAAGCTTACTCGCGCTTATTCTCTTACACACACAGATATACAAACATGCAAGGATGGGCACCTGGCTCATCTTTGTGTGTGTGTGTGCGTGTGTGTGTATACTCATCGCCCCGGGCATCAGACTGGTTAAACAGCCACAAGATACATACTCTCGACTTATTGTCTGGGAAGAGAGCCAGCTTTGTGTCGAGCACGATGAAGCACACATCTCTTTATTGAACGTTACCTAACAAGCTGTTACGATTTCCCTAAAGTCCGACTGGATAATCTCTGAAATCCGTGTGCACACACGGTACGCGTTTGCTTCATGGTGTGTGTTTGAGCGTGCACGCTTCTACCTGAAGAAGCTGTGATTCTCCACACAGACTTTCCACAGCCTTTTGGCAGATCGATGATTCTGGAGTTTGAATCCCACCGTGCTCTCAAACTGCTCCGTCTATCAAAGAAACAGCAGAGCAACAGAAATGATGACTTTTTATCCACCACAGAAGAAAAGAATGTTGGTTATGATTGCATTATTATCGCTTTATTTTGCATACCTCTCCTGGTCTGATCTTAATGTAAAAGTTGTTCCTCTTGTATGAAATCTTGAGGATTTTGGGCCAAGCAAAACGATTTATCCGGAGTCTGTCTTTGTAAACCAGCAGTCCGTTGGCACACACACCCAGCATGATGTCCACACCCTCAGAATCCTGCGATAGTTACATCCAAACATACACAACATACACGTTATCATCGCTGACCTCTGTGAAACATCTATGTGCGCTGCCTGTTGGCGTAAATCAGATCATACTGTACATCCATTGATTTCTAAAGTAGCCTGCTAAAGGTCAACAGAAACTCAATTACCACACACACAAACACTGACGGTCAGTCCAACTCTAACAGGGTTAGCTGACAGGCTAACTCACTAACAAAGCTTTTAAGTCCAAGGCCATCTGGTAATGTAAGGGGTGGTATTGATTAAAGCAGTAAATTAACAGGAAAAATCTGTTGGACTAATGGAGAATGCAATATATTGATAATGGACAGTTTTACTGGGACACAAACATGTCACATGGCCTTGCCATGCTATCAGCTGGTCATCGATCTCTGCGCTCTGAGCAGAGGCACATCTGATTCTGGCACTTCGGCTTGGAAGTGTAAACTTCAATCTTCAGTGAGTGCAGCTCTGGAAGAGTGTGTCTCAGTTTTGAAAGTCATGCCAAATAGCTGAACACAGAATAAAAGATGGCAGAACTGAAACCGGAGGTTCTGTAGAACTGTGGAGACCTGCAGAATGAAAATGAATCTGTGCAATTTGCTTTATTAATCAACCTGCTGTATTCAGGTGTTTCTGTCCCTGCTGCGGTCTGACTGCTAAATCTCAAATTCAAGCCTCGGCGGATCAAAACAGCCAGTGGACTACAAATTAATGAGAGGACAACTACTGGGAAACAGCTGCTTTTGTTTCTGGTAACACTGCCGACACTTTACACAAATTACCCAATCAAATTCCTAAGTGTAACTTTTGCTCATGCCCAGATTTTGCATTCATTTTGTTATTACTAATAAAAAAATATTCGTATTACTCAATATACCTTTCAGATACTACAGTATCTATGTTGGGTGTATATATTATTTAGTACTTTCTAAGCTTCATTTTGTACAATAGATGCTCATAACGTAGATACTATTCTTGTTACTTATCTACATACTATGCATCTGTTCTGTTGCTTCTGCGTAGGTCATGAAACTTGCAAGACAAATTAATGGCACACGACAGAAATAGATCTGCCCCATGAATTCCCACAACTTTGGTATGTCATAAAAAAAAGATTTTCAGCGTTTTGAAACGCTCTCGCTGCTGCTCTCCTCTTTTCCCCTGCTTCTCTCTTTGTGTTTAAAACAAGTGGAGCATGCCCTTAAAGGGCACTCGCCTCTTTCTCTCTTTCAAGGATCTGTCCCCATCTCCCTCTAACCTTATCTCCGTCCGTCATGTCTTTGTCCTCTCTATATCCTCATCCTCGCTTTCTATTTTCAAACTCTCCGTCTCTCTCATGCCCCCATTTTCTCTGCCCGTCTTGCACAAAGACACACAAACACACTCAGATACACACGGAAACATGCACGCAGTCTGCTGATGACCTGCTATCCCAGTGAGAGAGAGGGGCTGTTCCCATGGCAATGGCCTCCCTGAGTGTTTGTACAGCTGACACACATGCACGCACACACACAGATACAGTGACACAAACATGCAGACACACTCTTTCCACATCAAAGAAACCGTGCTAATCCCCTGATGTCAGCAACGATGGAGAGGAGAGGAGAGAAAAGAAGAATTCATTCATTTACTCAGACCTTAGCATGGTGCAGGTCCACCCCGTACATGGACAGTTTCTTGGCATTTTCTAGAAACTGGGTGTCGGCCTGTGCTGGTGTCATTCCCCTAAAAAGAGACACAGAGAAGGCAAACCACGTCAAACACCCTCAGATTAACAGCAGCATGGAGGCATAAATCCATGTTTGAATTATACAATAGATGAAAAAGAGCCAGTACTACAGCTTTTGATGTCAAGAGAAAGATGCATTCAGTAAACTTATCCCTAACCTGTGAGACTTGTGGAGTTCAAGAATCTTCTCCTCCATCTCTTTGTTCTGATTGGGCGCAAAGGTCCGCTGGCTGATGTAGTCCAGAGGTCGAGGCTGGTCGGGTTCATAGTCGCCAAATTCTGCCTGTAAACCAAAAGGCAGCCACTTCATATATACTAATACATAAACAGAGACACGTAAGCAGGCAAAAACTGCCCACCACACACATGCAGTACACATCCACACACACAGCGCGTTCTACCTGCAGCGTGTACGACCCCAGCAGAGCGTGAGTGACAAATGAGCACGGCAGTCGACCCGAAGCCACATCTTCACGGAGCTGCAGACACAACAGGTACCTACAGGGGAAGAGAGCAGGCTGGGTTTTAGTGGAAAACAAGACGACTCACAAAAGAAAAGAAAAAAAAAACAAAGGCCTGTTGTAAGCATGTATTTGAACTGGAAGCGGCTCCATTCTTCATGATAATAATAAAACGATCCCAGTGGCCAAAGTGCCTCTCCTCCTGTGAGGCCAGGGTCAGCTGGTGAGGATTAAATGTCTTTGTTGCTGCTGTGTTTGTTGTATAATTTTCTTAGTAGGCTGGTACACTGGTTTATTGGGATAACCTTATGTCTAATCCTCACCATGACATACCCGAATTCAGTTGCATAACATGGACATTTACAGTTAGTGTATTGTGCGGCGGTAGCGAGGATTTACGGCAGAGTGCGACGCTGTCCTCTGCAGCAAACCCTCATGGAAGAATTCATTATGTGAATGGAGCCTCTGTGTGGATGACTAATTCAGACACCTCAGGGTGCTGGGAAATGTATCATCCCGTGTGCTGAAAAATGTCATTCAAAGTCACTTTAGTGGGACGGACACTTGCTGACATGGAGGCTTAAACCCCCAGTCATCCAGTTACAGGGCTTCTCCTCACCTTGCATGCACCAGGACAGTAGAGTATTCTACCTTGCTAATGTTGGTAATTACAGAATGAAAAATAATCGAAAGTATGTTAAATGAAAGGCAAACTTTCCATTTATACATGAATACACATAAATCCTGTGAAAAACAGGTATGAAACTGCCTTTAATGCGTCTATTGAAACTCAGCAAAACATGAATAATCAATTACTGCTGCCAGCGCAGGTCAGTTGTTGGTACTTGCCCAAGTGAGTGCTGTGTATTTGTGTGTCCTCGATTAGCCCTTAGCTACAGCCCAACCATCAGAGAGGTTGTTCGCTCCATTAGACATACGCTGCAACCTAAATGATGTGTGTTTGGAGCAACCAGTGAGTGTATGTGTGTGTGCATGCATATGTGCAAAAACTAATGAATTAACTGTGTGCACCATGTTTTTTGAGGTTTTCTTTGCTTTTGCTGTTTGCTTTAGACATGCACTTGAGTTTTAAAGCTGCACCAGTCAATATTTCTACATCAACAATGATTATCAGTAATGTGAAGGGGGTCACTTGGAGTAACAATCCCACAGAGAATTATCACCCAAATCTGCAGTTCCCCATAGCTCTACGGAGCCTTTTAGCATCTTTCAGTTCATCGTTTTGGTACACAACTTTAACGTTTCAGTATACTCTCAATGCTCTCATCAACTGTGCTTTTAAAAGCTGTGGTCAGCTGCTTTTAGTGAAAAAAAGCTCAGATAAGCAGATGCTACCAGCCCTGCACCAAAAGCCGCACAAAGCTGGCAACTAGGTGGTGAATGTAGCGCAGCACTTAGCAGCTAAAGAGTCAGTGCAGACCAAAAGCAGAGCTAAAAGAAAGGGACAATGTAGGACATAAATTCGTCAGATGGACAAACACAAGCCCAAATAGCCGCTACTCCATGTCTACTGAATGTGTAAATGTGCAACTGTTTGCTTATAAGCATAAGCATAACAACTTAAAGGACCAGTGTGCAGAATTTAGTGGCTATACCTCACTCTCCCTTTGCAAGCATGCAGGAGAGCTTGTGAAAACTCATGAAAATGCAAAGGGCTCTCTCTAGAGCCAGGGTTTGGTTTGTCCATTTTGGGCTACTGTAGAAGCACGGTACTCCAACATGGTAGCCTGGAAGAGGACCCACTCCCTCTGTAGCTTTAAAGAGCTTACTCTAAGGTAATAACAACACAATATTATACATATATATTAAATTTTTGCAATATTCTTCAAATAGATTCTCCTAAATCTTATACACTGGTCCTTTAAAGAGATGACGATACATCAATGCTGGGCTGTTAAAGAAATCTATTAATGCGGGTTGAAGCAAATCATTGCTACAAGCCCAGTAAGTGTGTGTGTGTGTGTGTGTGTGTGTGTGTGTGTGTACCTGGTAATGTCTTCAGTGAGCAGTGAGGGATCAGGAGGATAGAACTTGACGTTGAATGCAAACTGCCAGTTGTTACCTGCAGAAAGAGAGCGATTTACGGCACAGTGACATTAGATTATGTATAATAAGTAAAGGAGGATGCATTACACATATAAACATGATGAATACTAGAAAAACAAAAAGGGGAGCCTCTTTGATTTGTGTACCAGCATTTCAATGCAGTTAGCTTGCATTTCTATGCAATTCCATCCATCCCTTTGCCGATCTCACCCATCTGTCTAATGCAGAACAGCTTTTAGACTGTGCTAAGCCTGGTGCATCACGCATGCATGCACACACGCACACACAAGTATGAAACAGATCTAGTATTGCATAACCTGATTTTAGCTTCACCAAATGCCAAACTGGAATGTTTATGGTCATCAAGACATCACATTTGCTATTCCCATTCCCTCAGGAGGTCATATCGCCTGCCACCTCCTCCATCTCCACCCTTTCTGTATTGTCAGGCTCTGCACTACACACACATGTAGGCATTCGTGAGCATGCAGACACACATATACACGTACACACACGTGTGCACACACTTAATAGAAGATGGAGATCACATCATCTGGAAAATTCCATCCGGGAAAAGCTGACATCACATCGAGACCATTTCCTCCAAGGTCATACACACATCCAAGTATACACACACATGCGCACACGGGAACGAATCCTCACATACAGAAACACACACACACACACACACGCACGTGCAGAGGCAGAGCCTTCGCAGCTGCATCCCAGAGGAGCAGGAAGAAGGGTGGACACTGACACTCTCTCACTGCATCAAAAAGATGCAACACATGGGGCGAACCCAAGGTGAAATATCTCTTTTCCACTGCGTTGTTTCCAAGCTTTTGTTTGCGTGTGGATGTGTGTTGATATGTCTGAGGGTGGGATTAAGTTTGTATGTCTTGTCAGCAGCACTAAGTGCTTTGGGAGTCTCTGGTGACCATTTCGTCTTTCCACGCGATCACGTGCTGCCCATCAATCCGCCCCATGATGCACAGAATAAACACATTCTGACAGGTATACGCATCCTCTCCCTCACCTCCCTGCACCCTTCCTGGCAACAATTCCTCACTTCTCCTCCACTCCCTTCATATTAGCACATTCTCTTTACCTCCCACCAAACCTTTTTGGGTGATTTTGTCTACATAACATAAAAAAAGCACATGTTTTAGTAAATATTTGATTGGGAGGAATGTAGGAATTTGATGATAAATTCTAAAATATACTTGCCCTTATGATCCTTTCACTTAAGCATAGGCTAAACAGGGTTGTTCCACATTCAATTGACTGCAAATGTACAGCATGGTGAGACACCCAGCACTATAAAGGTTAGTGTGGTTGTGGAAGAGATAACGTGTGGCTGCAGTTAAACATTAGCAGAGACCACACACACTGGAGAGGTCTACTGACTGGACTAAGTCCAGACTCTTCAGCCTTTCTGTTCAGCTTCCAGCGACATTCAGCTTAGAGCGAAATCTTGTTCTCATTAAGTGAAATCAAAGAAGGAGCTCGCTTATGTGGATCAGAGTTTTACTTTCAGTGATGCTCAATTTGGTCTTGGCGACTGACGCTTTTTGTGCTATTTGTTAGATTGGATTTGACTGCAGAAAGCTACAATTTTTGGGAATTTATTTTAATTTTTATCATCTCTCTTTCACTTTAAGCTTCTCTGGTTAAAATTCCTCCTCTCATTTTTTTCTATCACTTTACCTACAAGCTTTTCCCAACCACATTCTGATTTAATTTACCTTTTTTTGTTTCTTTTTACATGATTTTTCTCCACTTCTGTAGCCCGCCCTCAAACCATGATGCCACAGACACAAAGAGCAGACACACCCACACGGCTTCGGTCATAGCTGCATTGTGGGTAGCCATCCCTCCAGATGTAAGAGCACAGACAGAGCCTCCACTCAACAACAATCAACTAAAAACATGTCTGCCAAACCTTTGGGACATATCTTCATTGTTTTGCCTTCATATAACAGGGTGGTCTGGTGCAGCATAAAGTGACGTAAACTTGTGACGGCCGAGCATGTGGGGCTGTCTGCACACACCGACGTACCCAACACACACAATACAGCCTCTCTCTCACACTGTAAACATTCACATACACAGAAAAATGTACACAAATGAACACACGCGGTCAGTGGCATACCTCTGGTCCACGAGCCGCAGGCACACACACAGCGACAGAGCCACAAAAATACAGGAGTGCGTGGAACCACACACAGGCTGCACACACCCAGATGTAACGAGCTCACATACGCTAATTCTAAAATAACACTTTATGAGCCAAAATGACATGTTTTTACAAAGGCTTCCTCTTAAAAGTGCAACTTGAAGTTTTAGGCTGACCTGTTTTGGCTTCTATTGTAAAAGGATATGCGGCAAAATAAGCAGCAAAAGAAAAGGAGTAAAGATTTGTGTTATTATTGATATAATCTTTGAAAAACCCTCAGAAAAATAAGAATGTAAGATGTAAAGAATAACAAGTAATCCAATAATTTATTCCAAATACCACAAATTCATCTCAATTTGAACATGATCCTGACGTCCTCACAAATGGAGGAAACCTTTTTTAATGGTTACAGGCGCATGTGTGCCTTCAAAAATCAAACTAATCTTAACAATGCTTGGCTGCTCCACACGCTCGATAGCTGCCTGTCAACAAAAGATGCTGCCGTGCCTCACCCTGTGTTTATAAACGAGCAACAGTTAATGAAGATATCTATGAATAATGAAGCAAAGCGATCACACTTTGGTAACTTCTTCCTCGTCGCCCTCTCCAGCAAGACTGCTGTCGTTTGGTTTCAAATGTCTCCGGCATTGTTTGACTTAATTGTGGCCCCTGTGTTATGAGAAACATCTTGCAGGCAGAGGGAAGCATGCATGGATGGATGGATGGATGGATGGACTTGCAAAAGGCAGCAAGAGTGAGGTTTGACAAATAAAACTTACTGCGAATCTGTCTCTTTATTTCCTTGGTGGGATCCAACCAACACTGGAGTGACCGGGCGAGAGGTAGCGAGACACAGAGGAGGAAGAAAGTCAACTTCTATCATGAAACAGTGTCAAAAGGCACCAGACAGACATCAATGTCTGGATTTTCTAGAAGTGAACACTGCTGACTTATTTGGCGTGTAGTAAATCATGTGTGTGCGCGCGTGTATGAATACATACCGTCTGTTCATGGCTGTCCGTGTACGTCAGACCAAAGTAGTCTTTTTCCAGTAGATTAAGGTGCTCACACACCTTAAAGAATAAGTACTGACCCTTAGCACGTTTCTGCAGAGAGACAGACAGAGATTCAAGTTTAAGCTTTGTACATTATGGTGCTCTTTGATAATAAAACAAAGTTAAAAGCTACGAAATAAAGTTTCCAGTCAAGTTTCCAATGTTCATTTTCAAAAAAAAAAAAAAAGTGAGATGCTTAAAGCGTCACTGTTCAATCCTCTCTATCAATGCATCTCTGTATGGTCCGTTTCATCTCCATCTGTTCCATTATTCTCTTGCTCTCTTTCTCAGTTTCTCCAACTGTCTCTGGGCAACGCATTCCTTCATAGGCCCGATGGGAGCGTTAGCCATAAAAAAACCTCCACACTCAACTATGACAATGACATTTAACACAAATCCGTGCATGCGTGCACGAGCGATGCGCACACACACAAACACACAACAGTGCCCTTTAGACAGACAGAAGGCCAGACAGAGAGAGGGAGGAAAAGGGGGAAAAAGATGAGAAAGAATGAAATAATCAAATGATATTCATTTCTTTGGAGTGAGGCAGCACAGCCTCGGCCCGACACACCAAAACGACAGTGGCATTCACAGACGGGCGCACAGACGGAGCAGGGAGCGTGGTGAAAGTGGAAGGAAAGAGGATGAAAGAGCGCATTTTTCTCCTTGTCCTGCGACAACTGAAAACATCTGCGGTATTTTCCTATACTTGGTCAAGCACATGCACCATGTACAGAAACTCACAGTGCAGTTGCATTCTGAACGCCCCAATGAATGTGAGAATGTGACCTTTCAAGGTTTCTGCGTCTGAGCCAGTGTGTCTCCAAGCAAGGCACTGCCTAAAAACGCTGCAGCTACAGAGTCCTTCCTTTTATCATGAATTTCGCAGTGTCTGTCACACACGGTTTTGTGACTCCCTGATGTGATAGGCCTGATCAGGACTATTTACATATTGCCATGTTAACTGTTGATCATTAGTTTGAAACACTTCCTCGCTTTACAGCTTGTATCCTCGGCAACATAATGCACTATCAAGGTTGACTGACCTTAAATACCCACATCGCCAAGTTCCAAACTACCATAATTACAAGATTCACATGAATGGAGTCATAAAATCATAAATCATGGGGAAGACTGAAACCATATAGTGACCATAAACCAGCTGGAGAGCTCAAGTGCTTATCTGTATCTTGTTTCCCGTGTAAACAAGTGGCAGTAAATGCACAGCTCGACGTGTCAAAACCAAAACTGTGCATAATATGTGCAAATGCTACTTGACTCATGTCTGACTGAATCTTAATGAAATCCTATGAAACGCTGCTTTAAACCGTGTGACACTCAAATCCCGCTGAAACCAATACTAATGAAATTCTTAGAAACGGCATTAAGACCATGTGACACTAAGACTCTCCTTTGAAAACTTTCTATTTTAAGAGAGTCAGAACAGGCCTGGGCAAGAAGTTCAGTCAAACAACTACGACTAATAAAATATGCATTAAGTTATTACACGGGGAGAAATGTGATGCCAAAGATTCATAAACAGGACACAAGGATGATAGATGAATGGACATGGAGTTAGAGTAGAAACCAGTGTGTGTGTGTGTGTGTGTGTGTGTGTGTGTGTGTGTGTGTGAGGCCTGCTGGGCAAAACAGAAAATTTAATCTCTGGAATGCATTGTGCATCTCTCCCTCTCGCGACCTAACTATGCCAGTGTGTGGAGGGAGGGATGGATAGATATGTGTGTAAGAGTGTGCAAGTGTGTGTGTGTGTGCGCACTTCAGGACAATAGCAGTTAGCTGCAGTATCAGCGTTTTCTGTAGCGAGACAAAGCCGCTACTGTTCAAACGACCGTAGACACTCACAGGCACGCTGTTGGGCGTTGGCATGCTGTCGATAAGGGAAAGAGGGCTTCGCTGTGGTAAAGTTGCCAGTTGAAATCCCCGAACCCAGTGAGAAAATCTAGACATGCTGTAGACTGTTCTGTTGAGAGGCCCTCGAACCCGGCACTGAACTGTTGACAGCTCCAGTGGACCTACACAGCGGCTATTCTGGGTACCTTACCACTGAATGTGAGAATGTGAGGAGGGGTATTGCTAAAAAAGCGCAGGCTGCTTGGGAAACACACGTTTTTAACCATGAGCAGCAGAAATAATGAGAAAAGAGGTCACTAAGTAACAGTGGAGAGACATTTCTGGTCAAACATTATCCTCCTGTCTCACTAAAGCAAACACCAAATTAAAACACTTCTGGGTGTCTTGTTTGTCCTTTTAGGGACGTCCTTCTAGAGACATAGTTGTACACCCGCATGAATAACACATGATGTTGTGAGGATCTGTGCAGGCATGTTTGAGTGTGTGTGTGGGGGGGGGGGTTTGGGGCACGTGCTTTTTTGGGAGTAGCAGATGCAGAAAACTAATCTGGTGGGACCCCCATAATCTGCAAGGTTTTCATGAGTGTGTGTGTGTGTGTGTGTGTGTGTGTGTGTGTGTGTGTGTGTGTTCTGGTCACCAGACAAGCCCCTGTAGCGTGCTCTGCTTTGCTCTGCATTTATCCCCTAAACCACGCCCAAACACTGTGAGCGGGTGCTTCTGCCGTTACTGCACTTTGAGCCGGAAAGTTAAACACCCCTACGCTCCCGCTCACACACAGACACACAGACACACACACAGACACACACACATACCAGATCTGATCCTATTAGAGATTACATCATTGACACACTGGCGCTCACGTGTGGCCTACTTGACTAGCCGGAGAACATATGACGGACAATGTGTCAATCCTCTCTGTCAGGATGTTGTGGGAAAAAAAGCTAACCTGTTGATGGTGTGTGTGTGTGTGTGTGTGTGTGTGTGTGTGTCTCATCAGCCCCTCACACACTGAATCAGTCACATCAAATGCAGAAATGCTGATAGTTAATGTGGATCTTGCACCATGACACTTTTCCAGGAAATCTTCAAAGCTGCAAAAATCCTCTATGTTATTACATTCTGTAATTCTGCACACATCAGCCATGACACATTGGTTTGATCCTTATCCACTTATTTCTCGCCTAAACAGATATAAAGGAATGTGAGATGGCTGTTTTAACCATTTGCAGCAGAATGACAGATCACTGGAACGTTGGACAGAATGTTGGGGAACATAGTTCTTAAATTGCTCAAATGAGCTGCATCCAGGACCTTTTTAAGGATTTCATTTGAATGACATCACCTTACTCTACGCCGTGTGCGTGCCTGTCTCTGGGTTTTTCCCGCCCGAGTCTTACCTCCACCTCACAGGTGAAGTCGGTCCCATCCAGGAGGGTCACGTGACACACCACCAGCTTCATCTTGGTCTTCCTCACCAGGCGAAGTGGTGACTGGAAAATGGAGGTCTGACCTTCTCCTCCTCCTCCCTCCTCTTCGCCTTCCACCTCCTTCGGCTTCTCTGCTCCTTCTCCCTCTGCTCTCACCTTGGCCTCTTCAGGACTTTTCTCAGGACTCTCTTCCACCTTCTCTTCCTTGGCAGGCTGACAAGTTTGCAAGAAAAAAGGAGAAAAAGTGCATCAAACCGCCGTTGCAGACGGTGTTCCCCCCACTGTGGCCGACATTTAAAGCTTATGATCTTCTTAAAAAGGTCATAATGAAGGAAAACACTGAAAATCTGACTGTCTAAACTCAGTCAGAAGGAACCCTGCTCTCTCTCTGTCACTCCCCTTTTGTAATTCCCCCTCTCGACTGAATCTGCTCTTAGGAACTGCAGGCGTTTCTTTTGGCCTGATTGCTGAAATGTTGATGTCACTGGGTGGGCCTGAGTGCCTTAATGTGATCACTGGATGGAACATGTGTGCATGTCCGTGAGGGAGAATGACTTTGTGTGTGTGTGTGTGTGTGTGTTTATGTGGCTTGGGCAAAGGGGGAAATTTGTTTAGGTAAAATACTTTTCATCAGTTTACTGTTGGGGGACAGGTTTCCTGGTGGTTTTGTCGCTGTGGTTACTAACTAACCTGCAGCAGGGACGATCCAAACCGGTTCCTCTTCTTAGTCAAAGGATTATGTTAAAGGAACAGTTTTTTTTGGAAATGAATTTCTTTGTCTTTCTTGCCAAGAGTTAGATCACAAAGTTGATACTCTGTTCATGTTTACTGAAATATTTCTTGGCTGGCAGCACTAACTTCCTGGAGTCTCTGCCTCTTCTCTCCTGGCAGCCTCACGGTGATGACATGAATCCAGGAAGTGACCGCGCACTTCCAAGAATCCAGCACGTATCAAACAAACAAGATAACATGTAAATAAGGTGCTGTTGAATGGGTTTCGTTACATTTGGTTGGAGCGACGCCAGCGGTTTCCCCCCTCCTTCCAATCTTTATGCTACGCTAAGCTAATCCATCTTCCCATTGAACTCTCAGAAAGCTCATAAAGGTACATTTCAGAAAAGGTGAACTGCTGCTTTAAGGTTTGGGTGTTTTTTTCTATTTATGCCTTTAGTTCCAAGGTTTCCCAACCTTGGTCCAAAGACCATACCTGCATCCAGAGCATCTATGACTGAGCCACAAAAAAAACATACAATTAGGCATAAAAGTTGAATCATAATTATATGACTTTCTGCACAATCACAGGCTATTCCTGCTGGAATAACCTAAACCTGGTGCAGCCTGTGCTGTATTTTTCCTCTTCACTCACTGAAATGCCCAGTAACCACAGACTGGCCTACCTAGTCCATTATCACCACCTTTTAGCATTAAGCAATACATGAAATCTATGTCCAGCTACTAACTAGCTCTCTTTCCTACCTTCTCTTTTCTTTTCATTTAATAACTCACACTTCCTTCATTCGTGAACCTGCACGTGAAGCCACAAGCACAGTGGTGAGAAACCCCCTGTCTACTCTATCATCCAGCATGTGCACCAATGGGGTGTGGAGAGAAATCAGGCCAGGTGCGACCAATACCTCAGTGTCTGCACTGGCGTTGGAATGAGACTCTGCTTCCTTTTCCGTCACTTGCTCCGACTTCACTGCCTCCTTCTCTTCCACTTCCTCTGAGTGACCGTTCACTTCTGGGGCAGGCCCCCCTTCTTCCTGCGTCACCTCGTTAACAGCTTCCTCTGAGGAGGGGGCCTCCTTGGTCGGGGAGGTCTTCATGTAGACAAAAAAAGACAAACACAAAAAAAATTAAAAACTCAAAGTCTAGACTATAAAAAAAATGATTGCTGCTCAATAATTGAAACATGGTTTTCTAAT
Source organism: Chaetodon trifascialis (assembly GCF_039877785.1). Lineage (NCBI taxonomy): Eukaryota > Metazoa > Chordata > Actinopteri > Chaetodontiformes > Chaetodontidae > Chaetodon > Chaetodon trifascialis. The sequence goes on along the minus strand of NC_092074.1, from coordinate 13,222,759 downwards.
CAGCCATGACATTAATAAGCCTACAAGAGGAATTTCACCTGGCTCTGAGACTTCTGCTTCTTAAGCCATGTTGGCAGGTATCGAGATATTCCTTTCCCCTCTTTCCCCTCTTTCTGCTTCTCCTTCTCCTTTTCCTTCTCCTCTCCCTCGGTGTTCTCTACTTCTACTTCCTGTGTTTCTTCTGCGGCCTTCTCCGATGGGTCAGGCTGAGCGGCCGACTCCTCGGCTTTCTCCTTCACCTCGGTCTCAGAGCCCGCTTCTGTCGTCATGGTGACACGTCAGCCTGCAGAGCGGGGAGAGGAAAGGCGGTAGATTTGAGTTAAAGTCGAAAATATTCTAGTATTTTCATTGCTTGGTTTTATGATATAAGTTGTGTTTAGGGTTCATTTCATTGGATCATCATCCTAAATAAGATAAGCCAGAAAGGAAATTAAAATGATACTTGGTGGCATTCATTTTGTTTTGGCGGCTGGTATATCACGGTGAGCGAGACAAAAATCAGACTGCCACACTGAATTAGCCACGAACATGAATTTTTCATGGCACGCAACTTGGATTTGAGTCTGACTCTGTAGTATCTTTTATAAATGAGCCACATGGTCCCGTTTTTATTCTTTGAGAGAGATCAATGTTTCCCTTTACAGTGCAAGCAAGACAGAAAAATATCTCTGGAAATATAAAGCGATTTGGTACTGTAAACAGCACCAAAATCAGATATATTCAGCTTATATAAGCACATGAGGCTTATGTGGCTCATCGCTGTTGGCACATGAGCTCACAGCTGTTTAAAGCATTCGCTCGTTGGGTTGGAGTCGTCCAAGTCTCTTTTACACAAGTACACAAAAACACAAGAGTTTAGGATGTCATTATGTCACACAACGAGTTTCATCTGGGTCAACAGCTCAACAGCTGGTTCCAAGGAATTGCACACATTTGTGCACACATACACACAAACACACAGTGAAGGAGGAGGAATTACTCAAGTCTTAATATCTGAGTCATTGGTTTTACCCTGCAGCTGTGGTCAACACAGTCTTCAACCCAAATATCTTTGTCAGCGCTGTCCACACCCCCCCATCACAGCAACAGACAGAGCTATTCAGTGTGACGCTAATTTGCTGATAACACTAGATGACCATGACGCTGGTCTTGAGGTGAAGCTGAGGTCAGAGCGTGCACACCTACCTACCGGGCGTCTACCTGCGCACGCGGTTCGGTCTGCTGTGTGTGTGTGTTTGAGCGTTTGCACACGGGCAGCTTCGGGCTGAGGGTTCAGCATGATTCATACGCTGTGAAGTCATTGTCATTCACTATTCTTTCAGTTGTTCTGAATCTTTCTAAGCCTGTTTTTCTCACACTGTGTCTCTTTGGGCCTCTCCCTCTGATTCTATTATTCATTACGTCGTCTGCAATTTACTTTCTGACCGTCTTAGCAGTTCTCTTGACTTTCTCTTTTCTGCCCTGCCACCTTCAATAAGAGAGGACACACACACACATCCAAAGTGCAGCAGTGGTGTGCAGGGAGGGGGCGGGAGTAAAAATAGCACAGGTCTCCTTACGCATGATCGGCTAATGAGGTAGGGAGGGGAGGAGGGGGGAGGGATGGAGAGAGGTGTGTGTGTAGGTGTGTGCAAATATCAGAGAGGCAACGCCGTATGTGCTCGTGCAGATGAGGAGAGAAAAAGACTTACAACTGACTTCTGTCTCAGAAAGAGGAAGTGTCACTGACATGAAACAATGAGCCCTCAGCCTCGAGCAAACTGTTTCCCATTAATGATGGAAATCTTTAAATTAGGTCATGAATACATTATTGGCTATAGGGATGTCATCGTCGTTAAGTCCACCACTTTGATCCAGGCTGAAACGTCTGAACAGCTACTGGCTGCACTGCCATGAATTTATAGTTTATGACCAAATACCTGCAGCGCCAATGATACTGCAACCTTCAGCTTTAATTTGTGTTTGAAAAATGTTTGCATGCTGAAACATTATCCGATTGATCAACGCGTTAAAGGTTATACCTGCTAAACATCAGCATGTTGATGTGGTGCTGACGACGCTCATGGCTGGAGAATCATAGCCTTAGTGCTTAGTACAATGTACATTGTAAAGCAACCATCCAACGTGTATGTACAGCCAATCTCTGCTAAATGAATCCATTCTGAACAACCTTGGCATTGGCACGGTGTACTAGGGCTGCAACAACTAATCGATTAAAATGATTCCAAATGTAGTTTGCAACATATTTCATTGTTGATTATTTGCGTCTACGCTACGATGCACGACGCGCACCGTGGCAACGCCTGTTAAGGTGGGAGCAGTAAGCCAGCCAATGCCACACCTTGTGCAGGTGATGAATTAGAGGAAATGACACTTTCTGCTTTGTCTCTGTGGTAAGCGTTTGAAAGGCAGAAACTAATTATACAGCAGAGAGATGCATGATTACAGCTTTTAGTTTGAAAACACATGTAACGCACAGAAATGCCTTCCGTCACTTTTCTCCCCTTTTTGGGCCCCTCATAAAGCTACTCTAAATATAACGCTTCACAAAGCTAACGCCCCTGATTAAGCCTGATTCTCACCAATCGGAGATGAAACAGACTGTAGGTATTTCTTTATTAATTGTGTGTTTGTCATCAAAATGGACACAAATCTGCTGGAGACGGCAGATTTAGCTAACACCAATTAGCTGAAATTAGGCCAGAGAGACGCTGGGGTATAACGTAACATCATGGAGGTTTGGACTATTTCATACCATGAGTCAGTCAGAGACAGTCTAAAGCCAGTCCTTTATTTTCTCACAATAGAAACATGAGCGATACCTGATCAAATATATGGTTACACTATATTTGTATTCTTTCTTATTGCAGTGCCCTTGTCTGTACTTGCCTTGCCAAGTTGTTTGAATGAGCACTGTACAATAAGACAAGGAATAACACTTACTTTTATCATTAATACTCAGTTAAATTAAGGAATAATCAACCTGAGCATACTTTTGTTCCTGTGTACGAGGCAGTGGATCTGTCCATTCTTCCCACCCTGCAGTAGAGTCATCAAAACAGGTCTGTTACTACCTCCTGACCTCCATTCCCACCCCTCTAAGACACTTTGTTTCTCAATGAACTAGCCCGCAGTGTAATGAATGTGCGAGTTTGTGTGAGTTGGCATCAGAGTGCAGCTTTTTGCAAGATGTTTGTCACGGCCGCTTAGGCCTGCTTTAAACCGGCCCTCGCTCTCTCTCTCTCTCTACAACTGTTTAACACCGGGAACCTTGTTCTACCCCTCTCACAACCTTCTAACTCACCCTCTCCATCTCTCTCTATCTATCTTCCTCTTCTCCTCTCCAGCCCAGGGTGCCTCTTTTCTCTTTTTCACTAAGTCTCTGCACTCATCTCCCTCCTCTCTCTATCCCTCTCTTCCGGGCCCCCTTTCAATCCCCTCCAATCATCTGCTTGCATTATCTCTCCCTACAGCCCTCTCTTCTTCCCACAGTCCATATAAACAATAGCGGTGAAATTATCACAGCCTACACAATTATTCAACATACACGCATATGCGGACACACTGAATGCTTTATGGCGGGAAAAGAATCTGCATAGCATCTAATGTGAGTCCGTGTTGGGACGCTGGCCGTCACCACAGCGACTGAGCTGTGACAGCAGTTCCATCTGTATGGGGTCAAACACGGGTTGAACAACATTGCCAGATGTGTTTGGCTGTTTCATCGGGAAAGTGACTCAGATTTTGTCTGGGGGCGAGTGCCGTACATCTCCTCTGAGGTTGTGACTGTTTCACAGGCAATTAGCAGCGTTCAAGTAACCCAGCTGTCCATCGAGGCATCGGATTACACGAGTCGTTTCTGTTTTTGTACACATGCTCGGAAGATTTTCTGATTCAACTGTTTCTCTCCAGCGCTCGGGCCACGTATCTCAACTTATTTCCTCATCTTATCATTATCTAAAAGCTTACATACTTTTCTGGCTACTTGCTGCTGAAAGCAGCTTATCAGTATTTATTTTGGTTTTGCTAAGTATTTTTTAATCTTATTATTTGCTTGACTCAATCAGATTAGAGTATGATGTTTTCTTGACACAAATTGCGCTTTCAGTATTCAATGAGCAGCTGCAGCAAAGATGAAAACTTATATGACTCCTATGGACTGGACAGCTCCTCCGGGCTTTACTGATGCAACACACAAGACACTAAACGCATCCTTTCGACACCTGTTGTGTTAGTTTCCGTTTTCCAAATGAATGGTTGAATGAATGGTTAAATGAACTGATGCATAACACTCATGGCCTTACCTATCGTTGCTCCTGCTGCTCTCTTTTTCCCTGCAACTCCTCTCCCTTTGTCTCTTCTTTTTACTTTCTCTTTTCCTTGCGCTCGTCTTTCTTTCCTTAACTTTCGTCCCCCCACCTCTCAGCAAATGCCTGCCCTACAATACTGCCATTGCCATTTTCTCTCCTCCATCCTCCCTCGGAGCTCCGCGCCCGCTTCCCTCGAGACTATCGCTCAGAGAAACAAGGGCAGAAAGCGAGAGAGAGAGCGGGGAGGGTGGGGGTGGAGACGCTGGAGAAGAATGAGAGAGGCGAGGAGCAGAGGCAAAGGGAGTACGGGAGGAAGAGAGGGAGACGGAGAAAGGTGAAAGATGGATGGAGACAGAGGAGAGGGAGACACAGCACAACTGTGTATGAATACGATGCCAGATTACTCATGCAATGGACAATCCCTCTGAGAGCCTCTTCAACACTGAGCCATTACGTCACATATTACATACTAAGGAATGAAAACATTCCCAAATTGATAACCAGAGACAACACAACTAAAAATCCCTGCGTTGAGAGCCCTGCCGACTTTTATACACACCAGATTCCCCAAAGGAGACCATATCCTCATGTCCACATTCAAAGCATGGCTGTTTTCACCCCTCATGCTATCACACACAGCACACCGCAGGCGCACTAGTCACACACGGCTCTCCCACTTACAACTTTATTGCGGTCTGTCTGCATTTTAGGGGTTGCTGCCATGGCAACGACGACTTCCTGACCTGACCTGTGGCTGAGAGATAAAGTTTTATGACAGGCAGACGCAGGAGGAGAGAGAGGAGATGAGGAGAAAAGGCAGATTTAACTCACTGGCTTCACTGATTTGCCCATGTGTGTTCTTTTACTATGTGATAAAGCAGGTGTGACAACTCTGAGTCTATTAAAAAAACATGTACATCACCGCCCACCCTAACTCTAAGGTGCAGACTGGGGGTGGGGGTTTCATGGCAACAACATTCATGGTCTACAACTCTAAGTCCCCATGGAGACAAGAGATTACCAGAGCAAAAACACAGATTAGTGGACGAGCGTAAAAGTGACAATAGAGATTAATACCGTGCATAAACCCATTTTGAAGCACATCAGATTTACAGATATTACACGCTGGACCTACAGGGGCTGCAGGAGCTACTTTCCCCTCCTCACGCTCATCCTCGCTGATGCACCACACCCTCTAGAGAGCGGCGCTAATGATGCTTATGAGGCTTGTATCCATCCACTCTGTCATTCTCGCTCAAACCAGATGCTGTGCTAGCTGCTAGTAGCACTTGTTACATGTTGTGTGGAGCTGTTTAACCACAGTATCTGCACTGCACCTTAGCCTGGAGGGGATCGTGAGTTTGGTCACGTGTGCATGTGTCTGCATGTGGGTGTGCCCCTGTGTAATTTCACATACTACTGGACCCATCAACCTAATATTTTTTGTGCAATTTATGACTGTGGCGGTGATTCACAATTTTTGAGTTTGGAATCTTGTTTGCGCTACGGACAGCAGACATGAAGGTCACACGAATGATGGTGGATTCTTTTGTTGGCATTGCACTTTTCTAGTTGTCCGTCCAACCCACGATGCACCAGAGGGGAAAAGTGATAAACTATTCCTAAAGCCAGCAGAAGAGACATCCGACATGTTTAGATTCGGACTCTGGCGCAGTTACATGTAATTCCCGATCTCAGTCCCATCTAAAGGCTCTGATTGGCTCTTCCAAATGAGTTGCTTGATAAGATCTGCGCTGTGGGAAGTGATTCAGCGGTCTGGACCCAGGCTCAACAGCATGTGTGTGAAAGTAGTAACAGGTGTTATTACATCATAACTTTATGCATCTTATCCAGAGATATGTGGGTGAGAGTGTGTGCGCACGTGTGCTTGTGTTGGGTGCTGTGCAGCGTGGATTAGTGTAATGGCAAAGTGTATTAGCTGTCAGAACCAGCTGCTTTCAACCTCATGTCTCACACACACACACAGACACACAAACACACAGACACACACACAGCACCTATGTTACTATGCACTGCTTGCTGTCAGTCTGGATATCATTAATTGTGGTCACTCCATGAGTTCACTTTGAATCGAATGCTGTGTTAGTGGTTCAACTGAGCTACAAAGCTGGTGACAGCTGGTGTGCGCCGAGTTCAATGGGTTTCAATTAACGACGCACTGGAAATCAATTGGCCATCATACGGCCGGGACTAATGAATTAAAAATCCAATCCAGCAGATCGCACCGGGATGTCCCGAAATACTGGACGCTGATGCAACAAGCTGACAGCTTTTTCAAACTATTCCACCACAGGCCAACAGCTGACAGTTTGGTTTTGAAATAACACAAACATGCACACACACAAGAGTGCAGAATCCTAATCTGTGCTGTTCTCTTGTACGATCTGTCCATCTGTCACACAATGGCACACACACACACACACACACACACACACACACACACACACACACACACACACACACACGTGAAAGGATTTGAAGCAAACGCGCACAGAGAATCGCTGATAAACACACTCGCTGCGGGTTTGTGTTGTCGATCGCACGCTGATGCATGCACACATTAACACACACGAGTTTGCTGGTGTGAAAATTCTGAACATGCCCGTCCCTTTACGCTGCACTCTAACCCTCAAACTGAGGATTACACAAGGGATAATCCCCATGTATGTTTGTCTGTAGCTCTGTCTGCCCGCCTGTCTGTCCATCCATTCATCCCTTCATCTTTCTCTCCGCCTCCGTCTCTTCCACTCCCGGCTACACCTGATCGACACCTCGCTGCTCTCAAAGAACACACACGCTGACACAAATTCCCCCTGCCGCCTTCAGTTTGAGCTCAGCAAATGAACGGTCAGCTCATAAGGTGTGTTTAAATGACAGATCCTATGTCATTACTTTTCTTACCCTATCATTACTGTCAGCTCATAACTGCTATTGTCAGCTGCAAAACTATATGGCAGTAGAACCGTTGAATTTTCCTCTTCAAAAAACACCAACACACTCTATTCCGCTCAATGCTACTATAACTCAGTAATAATACTGCAGGTTCGGCCTCATTCAATGTAATAGCATGTCCTTTACTACCAAACGCTGATTTAATGCTAATGTATGGATGCAGTGTTATACTGTTACACTGTATTACCATTACTTAGCATTAATGGTACTTTGCTAATGCTTTCAATGCAAAGTAGCACAATCAATGTGGCAAATGCTGGATGTTGGAAAAAAAAAAAAGGCTGTTGATGTTACTATTACTAAAATTAAATCACATTTTATGAACCCTATGTTCCAGCACTACAAGTCTGCCTTTCTGTGTGTGAGTGAGAATAATGGGTCAGCTCATAACTACTATTGTTAGCCGCTAAACTCCCCTATTCAGCGATTAAAGCAGTCAGGCGCGAGAGGCCTGTCTGTGTGAATGTGTGAGTGACTGTGTGTGTGTGTGTGTGTGTGTGTGTGTGTGTGTGTGTGTGTGTGTGCAAAAGTATGGGTGGGTCACACGAGTGCACATGCGAGGTGATACAGTTTACTGCGTGTATGTGAGAGGGATTGAAAAGAAGAGAGGAAGAAAGTAGGCGTTGTCTGGGGGGGGCGGGGGAGCGAGTGAGTGAAAGAAAAAGAAAAATGGCGAAACTTGCGGTGAAAAGACACACAGCTCGATGCAGGCTCTCCCCCACTAGCAGTGGGTGTGGTGTTGCTATGGCGACGTACATCCCATAGAGGGTGGTAACAACAGGTGCTCTGGCAAAACAAATGACTTCATGGGCATCAAGGCTCATTATCACAGCTGCCTAATGTGGCGAGCGGGTGCACATGCAGGGAATCGTATCCTCTGCCTCTGCACAGAGCTGGCTGTAGAGATGTGTTTCACAGGGTTTTCTGCACGGGTTTGAAGTAATTTCAGGTCATATCAGCCATCACTAGTCTAAAAATGCTATGTGCATCCCTGAATATAAAGCATAATGTAAGCACAGAGGGAATGTAAAGCACTCGAACACACATCAACTCACAGCTGCCTTCCATTAATGTTCTCACTACTAACCTTAAACCCTAACTCTAAAATTAGACATTCCCCTTGTGAACACCATAAGACGTCCTCATTTTCAAAACCTCATCCTGTTTTCTCCATTATTATGAGGACACTGTTGCCTCTAAAGTCCGGACGTGCACGTCACCATGTGAAATATGTTGTAGCCGCCGTCTTCACAGACAGATTATTTAGGCGCCTGGTATCAGTTAATCCCAGACCACTGACCTCTGACCCATAACCGGGAAACAGGAAGTTTGGCGAAGGGGGCAACTTCAAACCCTTCTCCCGTTTCACTCTGTTTATCTCCCATCCCTCCATCTTTAGCCTATCTTCAATGCTCATTTTTAGCCATACATACGTCTCAGTGTGTGTGTGTGTGTGTGTGTGTGTGTGTGTGTGTCTCTTATCAGGAACCTGTCAACATAAAAACAGGAAATGAGTGCAACACATCAGTGCGATCGTGTTTTTGTATCTGTCTCTGAACATTTGTGTCTTCTGATTGATTGAGGATTAGTCACACATCTTTCTGAGTGTTTTAAGTCCCGCCTCCTCCCCTGTGGAGCTTCTGATCAGCTAACTGCTGTTACGTCACAGATGTCCTCATAGTGTGCGGCCTTCTTTGGGCTGTCTAAAATGTGTTGCAGGGATTTTCCCCTGGACCTCCCTTTGTCTCAGGTGGACCTCCCAAACCTCAGAGCTTCTCAAAGGCCACTAATGACAACAAGTTAGCTGGTCTGGACTCCCTCTCATCGTTCTTGCCCCGAACACTCCTCTCCTCTCCCTTCCTGTTCCTCCCCTCATCCCTTCCTCTTTAACGCTCTGCCCTGATATCCCACCTCCTCTGTGCTCCCCCTCCTCTTCGCTTCTCAAGCCCTTCCCCGACTCTTTCCTGACAGCCCCAATGAGTGAATGGTCAACACATGATGAATGAAGTAAATGAATGAATGATTATATTAATGAAATGACGAATGAGCGAATCCATTAATCCATCGGTGAAAGAATGAATGACCTAATAAAATTAAAATCTTTTGTTTTACCAGCTATCATCGTACAGAAGATTTAAAGGCACAATCCACCACAAAAATGTGGTAGTTAGGTCATATTAGGCAGGGAATTCCATCCAAGTTACTGGTTTCTGAGAATGAACGGATGTTTGGAAACACAAATAAACCTGTAGTCATATGGTTCAAACAAAGACTTATTACACTTTTTAAAAAAGCAATATTAGTACCACTTCAGTGCTGTTTTGTTTCCTGCAATTAGGTGGAAAAAATGTGCATGTGTTGGTCAAAGCATCGACTATTGGCCAAAATGAGCAGGAAAATATCAGTATATTGGCAAAAATCCACTATCATGCATCCCTAATTGGTTCATTATCCCATTTTTGGCATTCAACTCTCTCTTGTGCTCTTGGTCAAATATCTTAAATGTCTTTCCTTAATCTTGGATGATAAAGGAGTCCTGGCTGACGAGCTGGCTCAGAAGAATGAACTGCGCTGATCACACAGAAAGAAGAACCTCATCTTCCCCAATTTGCTTGATGTTCTGACCATGTGTGGATGATGTGTCACCTCGCTATCGCCAATGTTTAGATCAGGTATCAGCGCTGAAAGCACAACATGACCCACTTTTCTGCCAATATAAACCTCGGTGCCAGCAGTTCCTCGTGCTGCTCCTTAAGATGTGGCCTTTAAAAAGACGAAGGCTCTGGCCCGTCGTGCCATGCTCCGTTCAGCCTCTCTCTGTGAGAATGTGACCCTATGCTGATTAATCTGTTTTTAACTATGTTTGGCCCCCCGCCAAAGCCACGGGCCCACACTCTCTCTCTGTTTTTTATTCTGTTGCTTCTTTCAGAGCCGGACACTTGCTGGGGAAGGCGGGTTGCCCTCTTTTTCTCCCTCTCCGGTGTAAAAATGTCCCCCTTCAACACAAGGATTTTCTATTCTCCTCTAATAGACCCTCTTATTTAATAAAACAACATGACTCTGCTAATCTACGACTATTCTATTAGCTTTTTGGCTGAATGCAATTAAGATAGCATATTTAAAGCCTTTAGCTTACACTTACACATTTACATTTTTTGGCAGTTAGCTAACCCTCTTCCCTCTGCCTCCCTTTCTGTCCCCTCTGTTGGACACATCCTCTACATCTCTATCTCTTTCACTCTCCCACCTCACCCCCCTCCTTCCCTCACTGTCTCTGTGGCGGTAATAAGCTGAACATTGCATTACAGTTTCCATTCACCCATGCCTCTCTGATCTTCTCTGCGTGAATGCGAGTCCCGCAGTGCCTGCCGGCCAAGCAGCTCTGAAAGCTAGAGGCTAATACTCCGCCGGTCACGGCCGACTGCTACACTGTAGAGTACGTCCACCTTGGTAATTGTTGTGACTGTCCCAGTGTTGCTGCAATCGTGGAGGAGATGAAAGATTGTGATTTGGATTTACAGTCTTAAACCACTTTGATAGACCTGAATAGGACGATGCAATGTGCTAATCCACGATACATGTAATCAACTGGGATTCTTTGCATTTTGATTTTTAAGTGACACTTTGCTTCTCTGCATGTGCTTCTTTTCTGGTCATTCGGTTCCACGTGGGACAGCGGGGGCCACGTCCGTGTGCGCCTGAGCTGACGTGACGTGTTGCGCTCCTGTTGAACCGACAGGGTCAGGATGAAAACACACACACACAGGGATGTTCCCATAGCCTTTCCGAATGGTTAAGCAATATCTCTCACACTCTCTGTCGCTCTCACTCAGCCTCTCTTCCTCTCTGCTCGTTTCTGTGCTCCTTTCTTTCTGCTTTTCTCACTCCATCTCTGGTTTCCCATTTTCCTATTTTTGTCTCCATGTCTCTCCATCTTGCCTTTGTGCATCTCACAAGGAGAGAGGGAGAAAAATTGAGGTGCAGTGGGTGAGTCTGAAGGTGCATTTGTAGTGTTTTCCTTTAACTGATGCAGCAGTGGCACATTAAAACTGTTAAGATGTTCTAAAATATGAAGGCTAAATCAGCCCCCTTAAGACAGAGTCGACAAATCAGTCTGTATCTCAGTGCAAGTAAGACCTTTAATTTCAACTGCTACAGCTCTGACCCCTGCATGTTGCAACACCTTGAAAACCAAACCACAGAAAATATATTCAAAAACATCATTTCATAAAATACACATAATCCCAGAATGACTGTGAATGCATGCTGAGCCATGCTGAGAGGAAAAAAGACATCCTGCGCTATTCTAGTTAGTTCCAGCTACCTTTAATGAGCAGATTCTCCCACCAGAACAACCAATTAAGGCTTCTCTCATTAGTGGGTTTGACAGTGCCGCCACTGTTCTACACATCCTGAGAGTCTGAGAATGAACATGGCCCCCAGTGATTATAGATAAACTATACACACACAGAGAGAGGGGCCTGACAGGAAGAGCACACCAGAGCGACAGACATGCTCGCTGCTGGATTTCCCTTCCAGCTTACCAAAGCAAGAATCCTTCCTGCTTGCACTAAGTTATGTTAAGTAGTAAATGTTTTAGTGCTTGTCAGCGTGGCTGCATGTCGTGAAAACCTGGAGCTGTGCTGAAGTGGATTCATGCGCTGCTGTACTAAACAACACCTGTAACGCAATATAATCCCGCACAATAGCACAGCAGGAAATAATACCTTTGCGAAGCATGTGATGTTCAATAGCTGCTGAGAGTATAGAGAGAAAGGTGTTATTTTTCAGGTCCTTAGCTCTGTGCTGATTGGATTATTTGTCTCCACTCTCAAACGAATGGGAACACAGACATAGAATCCTAGAAAGTGTGATTGTTTGATATATCCCAAAATCAGCACGCCAACATCACAACAATGAAATTTTAAAAGCAGACATCTCCATAAAAATGACCGAGCGGGCACCTCTAAAACTCATTCTCTCCTTAATGTCACTGGCGGGCGGCGTGGCTGGATGGATGGATGGATGGATGGATGGATGGATGGATGGATGGATGGATGGATGGATGGATGGATGGATGGATGGATGGCGACACTGTTATGTAATTTGTTCAATTCCACTGGGTTTCCACTCCTCTGTTAGAGAGCTTTTAGGGTTGCACAGAAAGATTATAGCCTTGTGCTCCATTTTCAAACAAACAGAGATGGGCCAACACAGACCACAAAGACCACAATAGAGAGAATTAAGCTGGGCATCACCTGCAGTCTAGTTTATGCCCATCACAAGAGAATAAACTGTGATGCAAAGTCAAACAGGGTCTGGGTCATTCATGGAAAACAATTCAATGAAAATGCTATGAAGCATGATGAGACATTCTGCAGCCTGCACAGTCCTCCTGTCCATGACATTGTCTGTGCCTGCCCTCCATTTCTATCTAACCTACCTTCATTTCCCCCTGAGGAAACAAGATGAGAAGGCTGTGAGCACCAAAGAGGAGTCGTGAGGCCACACACACACACACACACACACACACACACAGAGTAGGGAGACTAATATTAAGGCTGTGCTATTAACAATCACCCTTAAATCTAACTCTAACCACCTGCCTGTCTTGTTAAATCATGAGAAAGTTGCAGCACACGTCAAACAATGAATTGCAAAAAGCATACATGAGATGTATTGATAAAGTCAGGCATGTTTGTTCAGAAAGAGACTAATAGAAATAACTAGAGAGGTAGCCACTCACATTACATCTGACTGTGGCACCAGGCAGACATTGACTGAACTGATGAAAACTGAATTAGGCTGATGTAATAGATATGATTGCCAATGGCGGCTGACTTTTTACAAGTCAGCACAATCTAACCTCAGTCCAGTCTGCCTGCCCGCCTATCTGTGTGTGAACTAGCTGAACCCTGCCATCTGTCACGAAGCATGACACTAAGGCCGTGTGTGGAAACGCACATGTAAAGGACTGTATGTACGCAGGCACATTTACAAAAAGCATAGGGGAAATCTTAACTTTTGAGAGTTTAAAATCCACTTTAAGGCTATTAAAATCAACCCAATGTGATCAAATTAAACAACAGTCCAACTGATCTAGGGATACAACTAATGATCATTTCCACTGTCGATTAATCTGATGATTATTTTCTCAAATTTAAGACGCTGGAATCAGAGAATTTTGACTTTTTCTTAAAAACTTAGTCAAGCCGATTCATCGGTAATCAAATCAGCTGGTCTGATTAATCGTTGCAGCTCTAAACTGATGACTGGAGGCACTTATCCTGTAAAATATTAGCTGATCAGAATCTGAAAATGGAAAGACTGGTTTCATTTTCTCTGTTTCTTATTTTTATAAATTGAAGAGCATCTCTTCTGGATGTTGGTCAGACTAGAAGCTGTTTCAACACATCAGTTTTGGCTCTGGTAAGCTGATATGGGCGAGGTGCTGACCAACTTAGATTTAAATTATCAAGAACACACACAGCTGACTAATATCTAATAGATGATGCCAATCCACACACTGTTATTCCTTCATTGGGATGTTAGCTGCTCTGCTGTAAACACCTCGGCTGCCTCAGTCCCACCTTTAATTTCATCACCATATCAGAGCCATTTTTTTCATTTCAGTCAAACATCCTTGTAAATCACTTCCCAGCACAAAACCACATGATTTAAAAGCAGTGATACAACGTGTTGCGGTGCTGCTGCCTGTGAAGGAGGCGCTGCCTGTACATCATGGAGCGGACACAACTTCACAAACGGCTTCACAGGAGATGCTGCTCTCCACAGCTTCACGCTTCCACACATCCGTCTATTCCTTGTTAACTCGGCGGTCGGAAGCAGCTCGACGAACCGCCCCACGAAAACTGAGACGGATGTTTGATCAGTCTGAGTCTTTGAGACGTAACGACGACGTTAGCATGATTAGAGGAGCCAACGGCCGACGTTAAATCACCGTGAACGTCGCTGCAGCCTTCACCTACACCAGGAAATACAACCACCAGCAAACGAGCGGGGACCAGTCATTTAGCCACAAAATGACTTTCAAACATGTCAGCGACGCTGTTTTCGGCTACGCTAAAGGTTTCAACGAAAGCTTTGATGCTAACCACATCAAACACAGCCAAGCGGGACAAGGAGGGACATGAAAGTAGTTTGGGTGATGATAACAGGGATAATGTGGAGGGAGATAGGCGCCATGAAGCGCCGCCGAAGGTATGATTTCAAGCCCGGATAACGGATTTGAGAGGGAAGAGTGCGGTTTGCAAACCGTTTCAAAAAGCTGCTTCTCGTGACGGTGGTCGTTGATGCAGGTTGAGTACCTACAGCTAAATTCACCGCAACAAAATCGACAATAGAAAACGCTAAATACCCGAAAAGCATTGGACCAACCGCAGTCGATAATGTGTATATCACGTGATTTAAAAGGTGGTAAAATCAAATGTTACCTGCTGTAATTTCCAACGACGCGTGTGGGGAACTTTTCCAAACGTGGCCTCTCACTCCTGTTCTCCTCCAAAAAATAACGTACGTCCCTCAGCCTCCAAAAATCTCCACTACAGTCCACACATCGAAAATCTGGCCGGGGCTCAAGTCAGACGTGTCCATCATCCCAAAGACCCGCCTCATACAGTGAAAAACATCTCTTGACTGTCTCCCATTGGCTCAGAGGGGATACTGTATCAGATCTTGAGATGTGATTGGTCATCCGCGCTGTCCATTCGCATTTGAGGGCCGTTCGATGCGGATGTGGCAGTGCTAGTGTAGCGAGGCAGCTCCCTCTAGAGGACGAATAGGATCACTGCAATATGTTGATGATGCAGATAACTGCTTTCTTTTTTCATCTTTTAATGGGACACACTGATGTTTTTTGAAAAGAGGATACAATATGCTTTTTTTAATTAAATCAGTGTCCTTAAAGTGGTTAATTTTTGGTCAGAATTAATCCAGTATTTGGGCTGATAAGGTTGCTTGGACCTCCTTGTTTCTAAAATCATGGCTATGGCCTCCTTTCAAGGCATTTATTCTTTCTTGCAAAGTTGCTTAACCTGCACTGGTGATTCACGCCTACATACTGAGCTTTCACAGACAGTAAAATTGCAGCCTGACACAAACTGAGCCTTTGAGAAACACTGCAGTGCAGTAATGTGAATATAACTGGTTGTTTAATTATGTTGATTACTTCTTAACTCATTCTTACTGACACACACCAAGCAAAGGGCACACTCCTGTCATTGTCTAACATAAGGCATGGTTACTGCCACCGCACACACACACCCACACACACCTCTTACATATATACACACACCCACACCCAGATTAGAGAAGCTGAAGTAATTGGCTTATAGTGTAAGGCAGTGTGAAGATTTGACATCTACAAAAGAGGTGGAGTAAACAACCACATATGAAGACCATTAACGTACAGTAGAATAATACAAACAACCTAAAGAGGAAGTTCAGTGAGTGAAGTAATAACAATACTAGCAAATTAAATTTAGATTTTGTGACAAACAGCAGCAAGAGAAAAGGGGCTGTTTGATTGCAAGACAGTAAGTCAGTTATCACATTATGCAACTTGATTAGGGTCCCAATTCAGTATCCAGGAGGCAGGTAAGGCGTTTGCTAGTGGACTCACCATTAGTGGAGCAGCATGGACCCAGCAGAGAAACCCAGCAGCCCAGCAGACCGTGCACACACAAAAGGAACGGAGAGCAGAGGAACAGATGATCAGACACTGCTCATCACACCGACATGTTTATTTTATGAGCTGCACCTGCTACAGTCTCAAACCTCAGATTTAGTTGAAAAATCAAGGAAATGAAGGATCATAATATCATGTCATGTACTTACATTGCACAGAAAACGCTGATTTTACTGGCTGTTTGGTTCATTCCAGCTGCACGATCCCTACAGTATGACGGGAATGAGTGAGGCAAAGAGTGACACATGAGCATGCAGAGCAGTCAAGAGGAAAAGACGGTGCACAGCAGATCTCCCGTCTGGCGTGACAGCAAATAGTCTGGTTTCTAGCAAACAGTCATTTTATTGACATAATATCTGCATGTCAGGATAGTGAGAGGAAATGCACACAGAGGGAAAATTTAATCACACAAATGATAAATGGATAATTGAATTGAAGTCCCCTCCCTCTGTCCCTGAAGTCTTTGACCCTTTTGACTCACCAGCCCTTAAATTGATTTGCAACCTGCTGAGGACCGTTATCGCTCTCAGATTGGATCATAATAAAGCTACACAAACTCAGCTCTCAAAGCCAAGCAAAAAAAAAAAAAAAAAGCAATAAAATGGAGGAAATGTTATGTAAGATAAGTAAAATTATCTTAACTGAAAGTTTCACATGCCATGATTTTTAAAACAAGTAAAAACATCCAGTCTGGGAAAAACCTGCAGTTGTCTTAGAAATAATGCAACCAGGCTAAAAATAACTACATTTGCCTGGATACCAAGAAATTCTGACCTCATCAAATCAGTTTTGTACTTGTCAGCTTTGATCAAACAGCTTTATTATTCGAGAGATTCAAGGTTCATGCATTTCAGTAAGAAGTTCTAATATCTTATTAAGATAATTACAGACAAAAAAAAGCCTGAAACACGTGAAATGCTCTTACATAAAATCTACTCGTTCAGCAAAAAACAAGCGTGTATTGCCTCAATTTAAGATGTTTTCTTATTTAGATGTTGCTTTTTGCATTGTAAAAATACAGGACACCTGGAGGGTAATTTCACTACATTAATAGTAAAAATGGGAGAGGTAGAACAACAGAAGAACACTGTAAAATCTGCTGAATAAGAAGCAACAGAGCTCTTATTCTCTACCTGTAGTGCTTTGTTCAGATGCAGACTGTGAGTCAGTAAATGCATCATGACAGTTTCTGATGGTCTCTTGGTTCTCTGACAGATCATTATACCATCCATTCAAGAGATGTAACATTTACAGCTGTGATAAGGTCACAGTGAAGACAACTAACTACAATTAGCTTCCTCCATGTTTTTCTAGATCTCTACTGACATACAAAAAGCCAAGAAAGTCAGAAAGCTGTACCTGATTGTCAAAGGTCCCATGTTGCAGAAATGGTTCCCACACTGAGATTAAGACAGCTGTCAGTCTTGACTCTAAACCTAATCAGCCTGACCTGATGGAGGGTATCTCTCTGTCCTTGCTCTCACTCTTCTCTGCTATGTCTCTCCACCTCCTCGCCTCACGTCCTAACCTACAGTAACCTCCCAGTGGACACAGCGGTCGCCTCGTTACCTTCCTTTGCCTGGCCTCACAGTGCCGCGCTGACCATCCACGCTCGCGGTGTCCTCACTGTGTACCAACACATTGTGCTAGGGTCCATAAGCTAAAAAGACTTGGCAGAAACACAGCGTCCTGCAGCCAGAGAGCTACAGTAGGCTAGCTGTTAGCAGTTTCCCATGCAGGCATGAGATCAAGTCGGAACAGATTCTCTGGAGGATTAGTGGCGAGCCCTTCTGAGGAGAATTACCCTCACACAGCCATCTGGACTGCATAACATTGCCCACTAGACCAAGCATAGTCCAGCCAACTCTGTGCCCTAATCTGAAGAAGCTATCGCCCACTCATCCTTCCACTCCGGATTTAAGGAACAGCCAATTGATTCAACTCTGTACCCTGGTTTAAGAAAACAGTAAACTCAGTGGCTCAGTCGCCCTAACATTAGAAGCTGTACTCTATCCATTCAGCTGGTACAGAGCGAATGAAAGCATGCTTAAATCAAGTGGCATAAAGCTGCATTTCACGTGTGATTTGTTGTTCTTGTTCTGCGTTTTGCTGATTGGAGGCAAAAAGTTATTTGATTTGAAGCACTGTATATTCATGATTGTAACATAAATAGTGATTCATTATCGTCTGAGGTTTATGATACAAGATCTACAGACTGAAGGCCACTGTAGCATACTGTTTTTATTTTCTTCCTCTTTTAGCCCTTGCACTGTGCTCACAGAGTGTTAGCTACAGTTCCAGGGGTGTAGTAGAAAACTCTAGGCCCTGTACATACTCATTCTCTACAGGGACCCTCCCTGCCTCCATGGCTGTTCAAGAATGCGCTCCATAAGAAGTCAGCCGACTGCATTAAAGTGCAATCAGGCAACCCCACTGTTCAAAAGCGCTACCACATCTTCACCAGCCATTATCCACTTTACTTGAGTGAAGCCTATTTTTACATTCATGATAAACAAACTGATGTCTGGTAAATCATGTGCATGGAAGAAGGTGGACTAAGCTCCTAAAAAGCATTCTCAGTCAGTCATTCTTCAGTCACCACTGGAGGAAACACAGATCTGATTAATCATCAGAAATCCAGTGAAGCTCTCAGCACATACGTCAGCGTTCGTAACGCAAACCACCATGTGTGCTCAGTAATGCAGGAGATGCTCATTTTCTGACATTTTACTGCCCTAAACACCAACCCAAGTGCTGTTTAGTACAATCTTGCGGACGAAGCTGGCGTCTGTGCCATTGTCTGAACATATTTCACAAATTTCACCCCCAGCATGCGTGGATAGGAAAACACAAGCACAAATGTACACATCCAACCTGAAGACATACACATGCTTTAACCCAAACATGTCAACAGAACACACACACATGCACAAGGAACTGTATGTTACCTGACAGCCAGTCGATAGTGGCTGAGACGAGCTGCTTGACTGGATTGTTTTGTCATGTGACTCCCCTTCTCGCTCTGTCAAATACCACAACACTGAGCAAATACTTCACACCTGTTTGTTTTATGTCATGTCAGCCACCAGCTCCCTCCCTCTCTCTCTCTCTTCCTCTTACACTTCTCTGTGTGTGTGTGTGTGTGTGTGTGTGTGTGTGTGTGTGTGTGTGTGTGTGTTGTAACTCTAAACTCCAGGATCAAATGTCGGCCAAGGAGGGGAGGAAGAGAGAGAACGACTATGAAAGAGAAACATCAGGATGGACAAACAGATACAATGACTGGCTGATATTCAGAAAGATAAAGAAAGATGCAGAGGACAGAAAGGGGTGATCGAGAGAGAGACAGGGAGAGAGAAAGAGAGAGAGAGAGAGAGAGAGAGAGAGAGAGAGAGAGGGATGGGAGGCATCTCTGCCTCAGTAAAGGATAATTAAAATGTTAGTTTACTCTGAAACTTGTTCTTCAATCATCACTGCGCCTATTAATTTCATTAAAGGTTTCAGCTGTGTGTGTGTGTGTGTGTGTGTGTGTGTGTGTGTGTGTGTGTGTGTCTTGACTTAAGAAAGCTGAAACAAGAAACTTCACAAACGCCTGCATTTGTTTTGTGTGTTCACATGTGTGAGTGTGGCAAATGTGTACACCCACAAATTCTGAACTGACACTCAGGGTGAGTCTGTGCTGTGATCATTGTAAGTCAGAACCATAATAGACATTATAAATACATTAAATACCAACTAAAATGCAATGAAACCTAAGAAAAAGGGTACCACTAGAGACAGGTTTGCACTGAATCTTCACAGAAAGCTGTCTTCAAGTAAATAAGCTGAAAGAACTGCGGTTATCCGTGACATGCAAACTATCTCATAGGCTTTCTGAGAAGCGTGCACTCGGATGTATTCATTTTTAGAAAATGGGAAAAGTTATATGTGATGGTGAACATTTGTATGAAACCTGCTAATACTCCTAAAAATTTTATTTTTCACAGTTTCTTTCTATTTTCTATCCAACTCCAAAAGCTGTACACCGGTAAATAAGAGCGGTGGTGATGCTTTCACTGCCAGCCCGTTCTGCATGTTACTAGAGTGACCATTAGAGGGCAGCAGCTCCCCATTGCACCACCAGAGCCTCATCTCAGCACATGACACAAAAGTGGAAAAAAACAAAAAAAACCCCAAAAACCTTTTCAGCTTCAGTTTCACTGCATTTGGGCATGTGTGATGAATTCCATCTTGAAGACATAGAAGAGAAAGATTTTCTATCAGATATTCTTTATTTTAGAACAAAGATTTGAATCAATTTGCCTTTGAGGAGAGCCCCATTTTCCTCAAGTGTTAGACGAGTGGATGTCGTCGTGTTTGATTTTCTCTTTCTTTTGCACTCTACACAAAGTCACAGTCATACTGAAGCCCTCCCGGAAAAATGTGAGGAATTTTGTGTATTTCATAACAAGAGAGCTGAGAGGAAACACGCCTCACCCCAGCTTACATACTGTAACTGATTATGCTTGCAGGACGACCCCAATAAATGTCATAAAGTCCCTGTTACGGACTTAAAATATAAAGAAATTAAATCTTAAAAACCTTGTTAATGTAATACTGTCATGACATTGGATGATTCATTCCTGAGTATTGCTTCAAACAGGTTTGGCACTTCTTTGAGTCTTACTGTGCTGACATCACTGACTTATATCATTATATGATGTTTAAGTCTCCCATATCCTCCATGACACCGTGAGAGGGGAAATAATATGATTACATTCTCAGTTAAAATGTTGCAGACTTAATTTTGTAATTAATGCTGTTAATAAATGATCTGGTGACTCCCCACATCTCAGAAAACTTGATGTATTTCCTGTCACATGTGGAAACACTGGAAGGACTCTCATCCTCCGACATCAATGGTAGCAAGCTGATGCATTGTTGCACCAGGATTCAAGCTTGATTCTGGGGTTTTGGTATCTACTCTAGTCCCTCAGGACAGTTTGATTAGGATCTTACTTGTCATCCCTATACTGATCACTCTCCTGCATACACAGATTGAAGGTGTGTCAGCCCTGACAGCCTGACAGCATTCAGACTCTTTCACCATCGCAGCACGAATGTCATTAACCAATAAACCTGGCAGTGGCTCAGAGACATAGGAGTTCCTGATAGTGGTCCTTGAAACACAGACATCCACACCTGAGGTAAACACTTCTCCACCCTGATAAAAAACCTCATGGTTGACTGATGGTGTACCAGGACCTGTTTGAGACCAGAGTCCTGTTATACGTCACATTGAAAATTTCACCTGCTTACTTTATTACAGGCTTAATCACAATACAACATATTTGCTTTTCCATTATTATTTAAGAGTTCTCTTTTTGCTCTGCATTATAGTCAATGTTCTGGTTTGGAAGATATCATGTCATCAGAAAATCTGTGCAAATAATCCTTTAGAGGAATGGAAAACCTGAGAAAGAAAACATGAAACTAAACGCCTTAAACATTAAGATTTGACACTTTTCAGATTATGATCTTACATGTAAAATACATGATTTACAAATAAAATATGACTCAGTTAAACTACCAAACAGTAAATAAAGTACTGACAATTAACATACTGCCACATTATAATACCTCTTATGTGCTAATACATGAGTAATAATAATCCAATAACATGATATTTATACTAATACAACACTATGAATGAGGTCACTACTACATCTGTATGTGTACTTATGTGTAATGGTGAATGCAGGACTTTTACTTAGAATGAAGTATTTTTATTGCTGAATTTGGCTTCGACCACTGCTGCTCTTACACTGATGACATAATGAATGATGTCATATAACAGTTCAACAGTCACAGTGGACATTTTTCTGCTTTCACTTTTACTTTGAATACTTTAGACACATTTCCCTGGTGACACAGAGTTTTTCTGAAGGGTTTTTTTCAGTGCAGGACTTCTTTTCACTCTGTGGTATTTTACTTAAGCAAAGGATGTGAATGTTTCCTCCACCTGCCTGCCCACAGCTGAGAAGAACCGCTGAAAGGCTCGGGAGGCTCCATCAGTGCTCATGGGGAGCCGCAGCACCGGTTCACCTTTGATTCTCACTAAGTGCTCGCGCTACTAATTAAGTTTACTCGCGCGCTCGTGCACGCGTGCTTTATGTTTATCTGAGGGCTTCCCCGCGCTGGTGACTGCACGAGAGAGAGAGGAAGAGAGAGAGAGAGGGAGAGGGGTGAGAGAGAGGGAAAGGGTGCGAGAGGGAGATAGAGGGAGGAGAGTGAGAGAGAGAAAGATAGAGGTGAAGAGGGAGAGAGAGGCGGGAGAGGGAGAGAGCGGCACAGTCAAGAAGACAGAGAGAGAGAGAGAGAGAGAGAGAGAGAGAGAGAGAGAGAGAGAGAGAGAGAGAGAGAGAGAGAGAGGCTGTCTCGTCGCTTCCGGCTTCAAACACTCAGACAAACAGCGCTTTACTACGAGCTCCTCGGAGGTGTCGAGCTGCACGCATGACAACAGAAACCTCCCGAGAAACTATTCACCCTGATAGCAGACGGTGAGGCTCGGACCGGCCGACGCGACGTGCTCTGAAGTTTTCCTAAAACAACCAGAGGGAGAGGGAGACCGCTGGCGGATCACAGAGACGTTCTGAAACCTTCTTCTCTGGAGGAGGATTTCTGGTGAAAAGGTGAAGAAGCAGAAAGGACCGGCGGCAGCGTCGAACAAGTTTGCGCCTGGAAGAAAGCAACAAGACCGCAGAGGAGTGGATGACAAGTTTCCCTCGGTGCACGAGGAGCCGCGTGCGTGCATGCTCAGTGTTATTCTAGTGTCACACAGACACACACACACACACACACACACACACACACACACACACACACACACACACACACACACAGAAGAGCCATCCTCCTGCACAGCGGCTGGGATCTGCCCGTAAGATCACCGAGAGCAGCGAAAGAGTCCCGGAGAAGCGTCGGAGGGCGCAGCGCTGAGGTAAGATCACACAGGGCCTGCTGTCAGCTCAGGACCTCCATCTGAGCACGCTATCGTTGTTGGATGGAGTTTATTACACTTGAACACCACCACCTCCACTGCAGATGGAGAGGCAACAGTGAAAGTTTATTATAGGCCTGCTCATCCTTTTAGTGAGAGGGGAAACCATTTGAGTAGTTTTATCCCTGTTTTTGATTTTTACTTAAATAAGAACTAAGTATTCTCGAGTGTTATTTATTTTCCCTTAAATGTTTATTTATTTAATTAAAGATGCATTCATTTTTAGAGAACAGCGCCTTCCCAGTATAACACTTGATTCTCATTTTCAGCCATGGTGCTGCTCAGATTGGAGGTGGGCAGCATTTTATTGTGTCTGAATCCAGAATTGAATCAAAGCCAAATCATTTACCAAATCCTTTTTATGCTCAGCTTTCAGCACCTGTATGTAAGAGTTATATTAAGCTGAAGCTCACACAAATTTGCTAATGAAAAGAGGCGGATGGGACAAAAGGTTTGACGAGACATTTGTCAGACTGGGGGCTTCACAAATCAGTTCACGAGCGAGCAACCAGACCCAAAATGGGACCAGCTAAAAGGAAGCCATCACCTGTCATTGCTGCAAACAGTGATTATTTTCATTATCAATTCATCTGGCTATTCCCAATAAATTGTGCTGTCTATAAAATGTCTGGAAATAGTGAAAAATTCCCATCAAACACCATCAAACGTCAGCATTTCTCGACATTGATATAAGAGGATAATCCTCATATTGGAGGGTCTGGCATGTAAATAATTTACTGTTAAATACTTACATTTTTTGTTGATCTTCTAATAAAACGACTTCTTATTGCAGCTCTTGTTTTGTCTACTGAAGTCTGGGTTCACCTCAAGGCCCTCTTGAGGCCTTTTCGTGCCTCTGGGAACCGAAAAGCTTTGAGTGTCCCAGCTGCTATAAGTGGACGACATGGATTGACATGGACTCTGTTGTGGTGCACTCAAATTTAGATGGTGACGTCTAGTTTCCTGAAATTCTATTGAGGAGCTGTTGATAAATAAAGAAAACAGTGTGTTTTTGAGGTCATCTAGTGGGTTAAATCCATGACAAATGAAGTTACACCATCTCATTGATGCAAAAATCATACAAACATCCAACATTACCACAAACATTACCCACTCTGACCTCATCCACCCTGAAATATAATTTAGATTGTACAAACTCTCTGATGCTGTGACTTCATTACACTGTCATATCACCTCAGCCTACCATCTGCTAATGTGAATGTCATCACCAGCATCCTCGAAACGCTTCATCAGCTGGGTTGCTTTCACTGCTCTGTATGTAGGCTCATTGCCCACTTGTGTAGGCAAGTGGACAGTTTGAATACTCACGCAGTCCCACTCAATCTGACACGAGGCTGCTCTGAAGCGCACAGGCAGCGTTCTGAGCTGCTTTACGTCTGCTGTGGTTGTACCAGAATCATCACAACAAGTATTGCTTTCAATTTTGTTCCCCATTTTTGACTGTGGTTGTCAGCTCTGGTGGGCCAAAGGCTGCATTTGTGAGTCGTGATTACGGCATGAGAGCGCAGTCACGGTTGGCTTCACCCGTCCTGCTGCGGGGCTGTTGTTGATTGGCATTGATGTGATGTCATATAATGTTTGAAATGTCAACACTGTGCTCATGGATAGCTTAGCATATTTTCTGCAGATGCATGCATCTTTTTGGGCAGTTTTATCTGCGAGGAAGGTGCAAACAAGTGGCTCAGAGTGAGAGAGAGGAGGCTAAATGTGTGTTGTATCATGGCTTTTCTAATGGCTTTCCTCTGTGTATGCTGCGTTTGTGTTCAGGCTGGTGAGGGTGTCATGTGCGTCCTCTGTTAAAGCCTTCAGCGTGCGAGGCGTTTTCTTCTTTGTGCCTTTTCAAGCTCGAGCCGATGAAACTTTGAACACAGAGTCCCGAGCTGCCCTTTACTGAGGGAAGAAAGGGCTTTGGGATGCAGCTAACCATGTGCAACATGCAGTGTGAAAATGGCTCCTGGTGCCCAGTGCTGCTTCATTACAACCAGGCCGTTTCACACACAGTAAATCGGCTGCTTCTGCATGAAAGATTCAGAATAGACGGCTAAACCAAAATAGCCTGTGAACACCTCGCTTTCCTTCCCCGCTGCTCTTTCTTCTCTCCCAGCCGCTGTCCCGAATCGGGGTGTTTTCGCTGGAACTTGCTGGATGCCAGAGTCCCAACAAGCAGAGAGAAGTGATTAAACAGTGAGGAAAAAAGCCGCACCGCTGCTCCAGCGACAAGCCATTCAGATTGTTTCCTGCCTCTCTCTTAACTGCGTCACTCCCCAACGAGGAAATCCCATGTTTACCCCGATGTTCATGACCCGATGTCTTAACTTATCTGGAATCAAAACACATCCTAAGGCCGTTTCTGGCAGCTCGGCGCGTGACGAGAATGCCGGTGTGCTTGAGCGAGCCCCAGAGCTGGACTGAAAAGGATTTGTTTTCTAGACGCCGGAGCTTCAGTTTAATTTTGCTGACAGATTTGTGAGACAGAAGTTATTACACGGTGGAAAAAAAAAAATCTGCCTCTGTTTGAGCGTGCAGCACACAGCTCCCATTTCACTGCCACTCTGCTGAAATATTACTGGCTGTGCTCTCGTAGGGTCTGCATCTTGGCATTTGTAATTTCACAATATAAAAGATGACTTTCCTGCAGTCGTCCAGACTTGCTGCTCGCAGCTCTGCACACCAGCAATGACTCTCTTGCTTATCTCACATTATACAAAGCAGACTGGAATAATCACTCATCTGTCTGAATCAAACGCACCGGGCCGGCCGGCGTTGAGGACGTCACTACAGTTGGCATTTTCAAGCTTTGAAAGACTTTAGCCTCAGACCACATGAAGCACTGCAGTGATGAGCTGAGTGTGTCCATCTAATTCAGTTAGTTTCCCTTCCTGTGCCTCACCTCCCAGCCATCTTGATTAAGGACCTAAATGACAAGTTTTGGTTCCTGAAGGCCTGTTTCTTGTAAAGGGAGTAGACCATTGCACTGTTGCATAGCAAAAATAGAAAAACCGGTTCATGATTTTTCCTGTGATCAAACTCGATAAGTTTATTTAAGATCAGACGGTCCTAAGACTTGATTCTGTCTCGGTAGGACGGGCCTGTCTCAAGACATCGGGCTAATTATCAAACTTAAAAACATCTGAACGTAACGTAGCAATTAGTCTCCTGTGGTGCAGTAATGACTGAAATAATCTTGATAAATCTGAACACACGAAGAAGAATGTGAACACACTGTCTTTGTTTTGCAGCAAAAAGTGCTGAGTCAGCGACTCTCTGTGTCTCGACCAGGGCTCTATAAAAACGCATGTTCGTTAGCTCATTTACAGTATTGAATTCTACTGTATTAGTGTAATTAAAACATAATTTCTAATTTATTTGGAGCCCCTGTCTCCACGTTTTTATCTGCGTCCCTTCAGACCGACAGCTGAACTCTCTCCATCTCTTCTCCACCCTCTCCAGCTTTTCTTCTTCTTCTGCGTTTAACTCTGCCGACGCTCTTTGCGCTGGCCTCTCTCTCCCTCTCTGCCTCTTTCTTTCTGTATCTCCATCTTCTGCCCTTTTCCACGTGCCTCCCTCGTTTTCTCCCTGAAAGAATGTTACCTTAAAGTGACTTTTTATTTTTAGACCGAAGCGTATTCAAACAGTGTGGAGCTGCAGGATGGAGCGGAGCAGTAAATCGGTCGGGCTGAACTTCAGGAACAAAGCTGTGAAACAAGAGCATGAAAAGGCTCATACAGTTAGAAATGTAAAGCTCTAATAGGCTTTTAAAGTGAAGGAAAACATCCACCCCTGTAAAGGCTGGAGTTGGACTGTAATAAAACAGTTGTTTGATTCAAATGAGCGTTATACAAATCTCAGCCTCTATGAAACATTAACTTGAGAAAAGGCAAATTATTTCCCGTGATTGAAACATGTTCTCTTGCTATATTCTTTACTTTCTCTCTGTCTGTCTGCCCCCTTTTCTCCCACCGTCACCTCCCTTTTATGTGTCTTCTGTTTTAGTCCCAGCACTGGCAATGATGTCTTTTATTTTGAGTGATCAGCAGGACGACATGAATAATCGTCTTTGTCCTTGACGTGGTTTGAGATGGCTTTCCAGGAAGTGTCTCTTTCCATTTTTGGGGAAAAGAAGGCTTGCTTCTCATTTGAATTCTTTTTCTTTTTGCAGCGGTGGGTGCAGATCTGCGGCGCGGAGCTGCCGCTGCTGACTGAATGCAGCAGAAACACTGAAAGCTGTTCTCCAGACCTCCCTGCAGCTTCAGGGGAGATTGTCAGATGTGTACCCAGCACTCAGAGCCCCTGGCCTGGCCGCGGGGATGGCAGCCTCTGCCCTGAACCTGAACGGCCTTGGAGTCATGAACAGGTCAGCTCTGGGTTTTTTTTGTTTGTTGTTCTTTCTGAAATGCTTACTTTAAAAATGTTTGCTCAGTAACTCTATTTTTACTTTATGTAGCACCTTTCATATAAACAAGCAGCCCAAAGTGCTCCACAAAGCAAAGTAAAACACAACGCAGACAAAAAATAAAATCAAGAATAAACAACACTGAAGAAAATTTTGCAAGGCTAAAAATGACAACAATAAAATGTTAAAAACCAACAAATAAAAGTCAATAAAACAACAAATAAACACCAAGGATTAAAACAATGATTAAAACTGAAAAACTAAGGATGTTTTGGAGCTTGTAATTACTTCATAATGCTTTAACATGTTGCTTTATGATGTGCTGCGTTATTTAAGTTTTTCATACATAACCTACTACAGTATGATAGTTTCATGTGTGTGATGAGGCAACAAAATGTAACACTTATATCACTATGATATTTGTAGATGCTTGCAAACCAACCGAGCCTCTCCTGTCCTCTCTGCAGCAGTAATCAGTTTCACTCCCAGCCAGGCTCCTCTAGTACCACCTCCGCAGCGAGAACCAGTCCAGTCGGTCGGCCTGTGCTGCCGGTTCCAGATCGCAGCACCTACTGTCAGTTACTGGGTGGGGGTGCGCTCGGTGGAGGTCTCTACAGCTCAACCAGCCCTCAGGTAACGCATCCAACCTGTGAGAGCCGAATCTGAAAAGACTGTTGGTGTGTTGTCCTGTTTTATCTCCATGAAAACACCAAAACATCAGAAACTGTTCAGACATCGGACAGTTTTTAGTCACTGGATACAGTGCAGATTCATATTATTAATACAAAATATAACTCAACCAATAGATTATGTTATCTAGTTATAGGTTAAGCTACCAGCAGTAGCAGCAGTGTGAAGTAATTATGATAATGTTATAATGTTTGTGCTGGTAGTTTTAGCAGTGTGAAGATCATTGCCTCCCACCTCACATATAAACGCCAGCTGATATGAGCGAGTCATTTCTGGAATGTCTCTAATCCCGTCTCGCGTGTCCCCTCCTAGACAAGCCCTCGGACCCTGGGTCGAACCTTCGTCTTCCCCGCTTCGCCCTCGCTCTCCCCAGGCCGTGCCCCCCGTGCTCGCTCGCCCTCCCCGCGAAGCCCGGAGCTCTTAGGAGTCAATGTGGGCCAGCGGGTCCGACGACTGAGCTCGCCCGGCGGTGAGGAGAGAGGAGAGGGAGAAGGGCAGGAGGAGAGGGGAGGAGAGACGGGAGAGAAGCGAGAGGACAGGAGACGCCAGGCGCAGCTGCTGCAGATCCACAGAGAGCTGCAGAACGTCGAGGTGTATGGTCTTTGTCTGTTTAACTGCGTCTCTCTGTGTCTTTTTGGTCTCCATCGTACTCGCTGCATCTGTCTGTCTCTGTATTCAACCTATGAAGGATGTACTACTTTATCTTAATTTGTGGGGAAAGTCAGAACAAAGCCTGTAAGACGTGCTCTCACCCAGCTGTGATGATCCCCAAGTGCAACAGTTACTCAAGCTGCTGCTGCTGCTGCTAGTACTGCTACTTCTGCTATTGCTACTGCAACCACTGCGACTGTTAGTACTTCTACTGCTGCTGCTACTGCTACTTAAGCAGTATTCAGCTGTTTCTTTTCTGTGTGTACAATAGGAAAGCTGGGAAATTAAACTTTCAGTATCTGGCATTCAGAGAGAAGGCTTTTATTTTGATATTTTCATATTATAAAAGGTTTCTCTGTTTCGTACTTATTCATTTTTATTTCATTTCCTTGCTTGCCTTGGACTGTGTGTACGTAAATCAATATGAACTAATTAAACTTAAGATAGCCCAGAACATGTTTCTCAGGTTTAGTATCAAAAAATATATTTGCACTTTAAAATGTATGCTCAAGTACATGACGATATTGCGTTATCTGCATAAATTGAAATAGGATTTTTACATAACCGCTGTTCGTTGGTTTCATTTTTGCTTAATTTTTGTACTCCAGCCTACATTTGTACTCAGCTCTTGAAACTGCAGACAGTCACACATTGACTTTGCAGCTTGCCAGCAGTTCGTTTTTCAACACAGTCTGGTAAATGCCAAAAATGGGACAATGCTCGAGTCCAGGCTCATTTTTATTTTCAAATTTCTTAATATTGGTAGTACATTATGGTGATATTTTGTCATTTTTTGTCACGTCAGTTTATCTGTCTCTCATCAGGTGAAGTGTTTTGCACCTGTGAATGATAAGCTCTACAGTTAGACCAAGGAAACCAAGCTGTTGCTGCATTTAGACCCTCATTTTCTCTGTGTCTTTCAGGTCAGGGGAAAAGTCGGCATTTTCGAGGCCCACATTTCTGGAATTCGTGCCCAGGTGCTTAACAGTGAGCTTCAGCGCAGCCCTCGGTCTCCAAGACGGTCGCCCAGCCAAACCCCTTCCAACCCCGGCCAGCCAAACACAGCCCTCAACTGCCCAATGACCCACCCACAAGAGAGCAAAGTCCCCCCTGTCGTCCAGAATGGAAGAGAGAGGGAGGAAGAGACAATGGAAGGAGAAAGGAGAGGAGGAAGGGGTGAAGGTGAGGAGGACACCAAGGCCACTAAAACAAACACTGAGAACAAGACACTGATTGGTCAAAATGGGCGCCATCCTGAAACAACAGTGCAGGCTCCCTGCATAGATGGACCGTTTGTTGTTCAGGGTTCCCTTGAGGCATCAAACCCAGATGCAACAGCGGACAGAGAGAAAAAAGGTGGAGAAAAGGAGGGAGAAAAAGACAGAGAGGAGGTAGACAACAATCGAATGCTGGGAGACGAAAGAGAACGGACAGAGAGGGAGGAGAGAGATGGGAAACAGGCCCGGTTGTGTCTGGAGATGCCGCTGCAGACGGAGGCGAACAGGTTGGAGGGTAACCCAGAAACCCCTGCTTTTCCTCAGGCACAAAGCAGTGAGAGCGCCCCATGTTTGCTGGACGTCACCGATCACTCCATGGATCACTCCCCCTCCATCCCTCCCTCCATCCCCGCAGTCATAATAACTGACCACGGTCTGGAAAGCCAGCCTCAAACTTCCGAAGGCCCCGGCTCAGACCAGGGGCCGTGCGGCACCCCCAGCCCCAGCTCCAGCCCCATCCCCGGGCCGAACTCCTCCACCCGCTCCCTCAGGAAGCTGTCGTCCTCCTCTGCCTCCTCGGCCGGTTTCTCCTCGTCTTGGGAAGAGTCGGAGGAGGACGTTTCCAGTGACACGGAGAAAGGGGAGCATCTTCTCAACCCGGCGCTCCTCAGTTCGAAGCAGAGAGCGGTAAGTAGAGCTGAGCGAGAGCGTGTCTGTCAGCGTGCGTATGTGTGTGCTGTGTGTAGAGGTTGACCAACTGATCTGTTAGGTTTAACTGGTCCTGACAGGACGCTCTGTATTGGCAGAACTTTGCTCCGATAGACAAGATCAGGCTGACTTAATAATAGCTCAAAGATTGCTCCAAACTATCGTTATTATATCGCCCTTTAGAAATCGGTCGACCTCGCGTTGTGTGTGTTTGAGTGTGTCTGTGCATGTTGCTGGGTGCTCCTGTGTCAAATTGGCCAGAGCTCTTTGCCTGAGCAGTGGCTGACATTCATAGTAACAAAGCTAGCTCTGTGCCCCGACCTGTGTGTGTGTGTGTGTGTGTGTGTGTGTGTGTGTGTGTGTGTGTGTGTGTGTGTGTGTGTAGGTGTGTTTTCAGTGTGTGGGTAATGTGAGGGTGTGCGTGTGAGAGAGCACGGGTGATAGAAAAAGGGAAAGCGAGAGAATTTGCCAGTCACACACACTTAGTCTTTGCCTGCATTTGGACGGCGTTCAAAGAGGAGGCTGAGGCCTGTTTGGGTATGTGTGTGTGTAGGTGGGTGGGTGGATGTGTTTTTATTTGTAGCCAAGAGAAGTTCAGGAGGCCATCTCACTTCTGCTTTGAAGCACGATTTAACGAAGGATTGTGTAACTGATTTTTTTTTTTTTTTTTTACCAGCGTTTCTTGTAAACAATGTCCCACAATTGTCCCTTTTTTGAAGGACTTTGCGGCTCGAGCTCACGTTCACGTCTTATCAGTGGAACGATTCAGAATCGCATGTGAGGTGTTAAACTGAGCAGCGTCCCCTGCCACAAGACCATGCGTGCATTTGAATGCAATCAATGTGGCATCCCCACATATTCTGAAGATGTTGTAAAACCTAACTCTCTATGCTTGCTTTCATTATGTCCTGATCATATTTTCAGTGCAAGACGTATGAGACTGCAGCTTATGAGAGATGGATGCAGGTTTTTTTTTTTTTTGCATGTTTAAATCTCATGACCAGTCCCCAAACCAACATCCCAGCTCTCCCCGCTGACACAGACTACAAACTATTTGTTTAAATGAATTTGTCAGATGGATTTGAATAGTGTTTGTATCGCTCTTTGCATATTTCTGGTCAGTATTTTTTTCCTTTATCCTGCCAAAGAAAGAAATAGAAGCTCCTGCTGGTGCTTGCAGCCAACTGAAGGACAGTTTTAAGTCTATAGTTACTTGTAAAAGTCTGGATTTTCCCTCATCATAGCAGAAAGATGTCAAACATGTTCATGTTTCATGTTCTTGTCTGTAGCCTGTCACAGTTCCTGATCTGTAGTTTAAGGAAACCTGCTGTGTGTGTGTTTGTGTGTGTGTGCAGGAGGCAAACATGCAGATACACATAAAGCATGCTTGCTTGTGTGGGAGGTATGTAGGAAAGAGGAGAGGGAGAGAGAGAAGAGTGATACTGAGAGAGGAAGACAGAGTGAGCTTGAGAGTAAGACTGGCAGAAAGGACGAGACAAAAGAAAGAGCAGGAGAGAAAATGCAACATCAGATCTGAACGCTTAAAGGACGTTTTTCATACTATGGGACATTTAAAGATGTACCTGGAAGTGCATTGATGCAGACGGGTATCTGTGCTGCAATTCTATAGGCACAGGCTGCAGAGAAAGACAAATACATGTGCAAGGAAACAACAATTTCCTGAACGCTTGGTGAAAAATAAAAAAGCATAAAGCCAGAGATTTCTGCAGAACGTATTTATAGGCTCATATTTCACATGAGAAGGCTCTGCGTCACTGTGGATGCATTCACCCAGTAATCATTCACCTAAGTCAGCATGGCTTGCTCATTTCTTTGGTATAAACACAGTCAAACACATCTGTTTTGTTATGGTCATTAACTTTCGGATCAACTCATTTTTTTTTTGCGCGCTTAACTGGCAGAGGCTGGAATGTGCACAGGGCCATATATAGCCTCTGTTTGGCTGATCTTTCGACTGTTGGGCACCTCTCCAAGGACAGAAGGCATATATGCACTGCCAGTGTTTTCCTAGTTCTAAATTAGCGGCAAAAGGGCACCTGCAGCAGATTGGCATCTGTGTTTGTCTTTCTACGGCATTTCTGTTGAGTTCTGGGGAATGAAACAGAGAAGAGTCATGATGGGTGTTGGCTCTTCTGTGTAATTCACCTTTAAAGCATCAGCAGAGCATTTCCAACTGAGCAGCTGCAGAGGAATCCTCAGAGATACACTTAAAAGCTTGGAAATTGGGAAATGAACTGTTGTAATAAGATACACAGGGTCTTGCAATTTTAGGATGTAAGACAGTGAAGAATGCCTGACAACAAAATAACCATGTTATCAACACAGCTGGCCGAATAGCAGTAAAACTGAAGATGGTTTACGTGAACGAGTTGGAAAATTCAGCAGCAGCTGGAAACGACATCAACCTGTCACAATGATTGACTTTATGTACAAGTTTGCTTCCTAATAAAAATGACCTAATTTCATTAGTTTTAACAATTAGTCAATCAATCGATTATCATCTACAGAACATTAATCTTTGAAACAACAGTTGCAGGTTCCTGCCTCTCAAATATGAAGATTTACTGTGTTTCAAGTCACAATAAAGTGAATATCTTTGTGGGTGAACTGTTTCTACCAACAAAACCATGTGAAGTCACCCCCCCGCGCTCTGGTTAACTGGTATTGGTTTGACATTTTATGGTGTGAATATCTGTAGATTCATTGTTAGCATCGCCCTGAAAACAAAATGTTTTACGCTCTGCGGCTTCAACTCTAATAAGCTCCTTATAAAAACTTGCTCCGGGCGCTGTTTTAACCTGTGTCATGTACAGAAAACCTAGTGGAGCAGAAGCTACAGTAGCACGGAAGTGGGGCAGTACTTATGAACACTATAAATGATGCAGAAGGTGTATTGTTACTCACGCTGTCTCCATTGTAAACAAAACTTGGGATGCATTACAGTTTTGGACTCGCTTCAATAACCCTGAGGTTGCTGAAAAGTTGCCGCTCGTACACAAGCAGATGTGTCTTTTGGAGTGAAGACTGCACCCATACTGCTCCAGTGTAACGCGCACACACTCACATGCGCTAACGTTGACCCACCCTCTGAACACAACGCTGCAGCTTCTGCGAGATGCACGTTGTAGAACACACAGACACACACTCTTAACTTGTGTCACGCTGACTCACATCCCTTTTTGTGCGATCCACACTGACCCAAACGTTAATCTGCACCTGTGCTTGTTCACCCAACCGTCAGATCAAACCTCACTGAACACCAAACACGGCGGACGGGACGGGACGGGACGGGACGGGACGGGACAAAAAAGTCATTTTTAAGTCCTGAACTGTAACTCAAGTGGGTCAGCACAAACTATCAGCACACACACACACACACACACACACACACACACACACACACACACACACACACACACACACACACACACACACACAGTGAGACGTGCACTGTGTTTGTACTGCAGTGGAAAATCTTCACTACCACGGCGGCTGGTTGCCTAGCAGCCATGTGACGTCAAACCGAGTTTCCCTCTCACAGCTGTGTGTGTGTGTGTGTGTGTGTGTGTGTGTGTGTGTGTGTGTGTGTGTGTGTGTGTGTGTGTGGGTATGTGTGTGTGTGTGTGTGAGAGAGAGAGACATAGAGTCTGTAGGTTTATGCGTGCGTGTCCAACTCTTTGTGTGTGTTAGAGTGCCGACTTGATTTTCTGTCAGAGGGGAAACACCGGTCAATTCTTTATTTGGTGTTTCTGTGCGAGCTTGCATGCTGGCGAGACGGCATGCGTGTGCGTGCTCAAGCCGCCGGCTGTGGAGGCGCCAGGCCGGCCTGCAGTTACAGAAGCTGACAGTTTGGTTTGAAAGAGCACCTGCTTTTGGACCCGGCGCAGACGTGAAGTGTGGTTTCATACGGTTTCAGGGCTGTCAAGAGACACGCTGGGGAAACCCTGCTGGATGTGATACAAGAATGCAAATGTTAGCATGCACAGCACAGCTCATAGACTGGACGTCCACAGGTCGAGCCTTCTGCATGTGATGTTATATTGACAGAATTTGTGCAGACTTTTTGCTTACCCAGGTGTGTGCTGCTAACAATGCTCTTTACACCCAAAAAATGAGTCTTTCCTAAACCTAAACAAGTCATTTTGTTGTCTAAAGCATTGACTTTTGGCTTCACACAGGACTCAAACCCCATCTCCTGGGTAAAGCCCTGTCACCTGTGTGACTACTCTCATCCAGGTACAAATAGACACTCCGTTTTTGGTATTAGATGTGACAGTTCCACATTAACTGTCTGTGCTTTTATAGTTTCCGTCTGGTTAGTGAGAAAAAAGAAGCCCCCCATTGTTGAATTCATGTGTTAGAGGGTTCAGGCTTGGTCTAAAGTCAGATGTCTTCAATGTTCCATCATGAAATCAGTCCATTCTTCTTTATTGGATTGCATTATTCAGCCACAACCAAGCTGAACATTCACATCACAATCATCTCACCCTTTTTTTTTTTCACGTGTCCCCTTTTCTCGCCTTTATGCAGTCGTCAGTTGTGCAAAACCATTTTTCCACTGGCCAGTTTTGGTTTTTATCATGCACTCTGTAAGCACCTACTGCACTTTGTTTAGCCTGCATCACACTCCCTGCAGTTTAATTCGGTCTGTGCGTGCATGTGTGTGAGTGTATGTGTGTGAGTGTATGTGTGTGTGTGTCTAAACTTTGCAGACTCAGAGAGTTGCAATATTTGTATCTGCACGGGGACCTTGTGGTGAGCGATATCAGGCTTGTTGTTTCCTCAGTGCTTCTCTGTTGAAAACATCAGCATGCATCAGTGTTTCCCCTGCTACTTCACATTACACATTTGTAACCCAGAGTTACCCTTTGCCCCGTTTTTTCTTTTTTTTTCCTCACTGCTCTCTCCTCCTTTCATTCCTCCCTGCATGCAAATGAGCGGTATCTGGTCTCTCTGTGTAAACTTAATTCAGATTTCCAGACATCTGTGCACACTCTCTGGCAGAACACCCTTTTCAATTCTACATCTGTTAATTGCACAATTCAATAACCAACGTGCTACTCGTATGCAAACGTACACTGCGTTAAAACGTGTCTGCAGACGCTGAAAAACACGATGCACATTTCTACATGCTGATAATCAAGGGGCCAGTCGAAAGTCTTCGCCTCAATGCTTCTTTTTTCCTCCGTGCTCTTTCTGTTGTTTACAGAGGGCAAGGCCTTTTTTTTTTCTTTCTTTTGTTTGTAGTCAGCGGCGGATGTGGAAAATACTGTCGCTGAGGCAAGCGGCAACCCCCCCACTTCCTGTCTGCAAGAAGTTCCTTCTCTTACCATTTCCTCTCTCTCTCTCTCTCTCTCTCTCTCTCTCTCTCTCTCTCTCTCTCTCTCCCTCAATGGAAACTTTACTGTTCTTCCTGCTCGCCACTTGTCATCCAGCTGGTCTGGGGATAGAGATAGGAGAGACAGACAGACCGCCGGAGAGCAATGAGCCAGAAAAAGATGAGAGGGAGGTTGACTTTGACGGAAGTTTTAGGCAGAGAGAAAGAGTGTGTGTGTGCATGTGTGTGTGTGTGCGAGTGTGTATGTGTGGATTTGCCAATTCAAACACCTTCCTGCACTGTATTCCAGTTCGTCCAGCTTTGCTCACATAAGAAAAATGCACATTTTTCATCACTTGACGACAAATAGAATAAAAGCTTGCTGCTTTCCAAAGACATAATACATGTGTCTGACCGCGAGTCTGAGAGCGTCGTAACCGAAGCTGACCTGAACCTGACAGGCGTTCTGTACTGTGGCTACTGCTTGCCTGTGCACACACATTACACATGTGAGCACCTTGTACATGACCGAAAAAGACCTTGTATTACATAGGCTATAAGCAATGCCATCAGCATTTATAAATCTAATAAATTCTGAGTCTTACCATTGATGATTACACCAACAAGTTTAGGAGATTTTCTTTAAAAGACAGCAGCATTATCCTTTAATTCACTCATGCCCCTGATTGAACTGCACAGCCTGACTGTCGCTGCATAGTAAAGTGTGATTTCTGATGGGATTTTTAATATGCAGCGCTCTCGTCGGCGAGCTGGATTCGACTGTGAAGGCAGGGGCAAAACTCTGGGCTGCTCATTTTCACACTCGCCTTCCTGCTTTGAACGTGCACTCAGATGTTCATGGAAGTGCATCTTTGTTCTTCAACCCTTTGTGCACCCTTGAAAATGAATCGACGCGTTCTTCAAACATTTTGAAGCTTAACTTTCCACGAGCTCATTGTCACACGCACACAAAAGGCAATTGTCACCTGCTAGCTGTGAAATGATCATTGCACACGCTGCGGTAAGTTCAGGTGAAACCTGGTCAGTACATTCCGATAAAGTCACACATGCAGAGCGCTGAATGTCATTTATGTGCATGGCTCGTTTTTACATCACAAAAACTCAGATGTCACATGCTAAAGCTGCATCGTAGTAGCTTCATCAGCTTGCATGTTTCCTTTTGTCAATTTTAGTGCATGTTGTAACGTCTGTCACAATCTTTCTGTGTCACACATACAGAGAGCCACGTGCATGTTTACACACTTACTTACACCGGCTTAAATGCATACTCAAACATTTATAAGTGGAAACAGGGAATGGACGCTCAGGCTTAGTTGACTTTTTCCACGCAGCCTCTGCATTCTCACGGTACATAGTGTGCGTTCACACTTCCACACCCACACACAAACACACACACGCACACTTAACTCCGTCTGTGTCTTTCAAATGTTGTGACCCAGGTGGGGATTTGCATGCCCAGGTAATGTTCGTCCTCTGTTTTGCCAATCAAATGACTCGCGATTGTTTATCACTGCACACGCTGAGACACACGCGTGTAAATCTTGCTGGGGCGTAGAGCGAGGAGCGCGTGAGCCCGAGGTTTAAGAGAGAGAGAGACGGACTTTGGGTGCGTTTTGCAGGAGAGCTGGACAGATAATCAGTCCGTCACCTGACAGAAAGCCCTTGGGCCGTGATGTGGTCTGCATGGCTGTGTTCAGTGTGGAGTGTTGTTGTGTCACTCGGAGCCATCTGTGTCATTACCATCATCCACCTCCGCACCAGCCACCTTCAGGTACTTCTATGTCAGGCTTTCAGAGTGCTTTTCATACCTGGATTTAGTCCTTGTTTAGTGCTGTTTGACAGCTTTGGGAGCTAGATTTCATTGAGCCATAATAGTGCTGATAATAGTTGTTGTCTAATTACACACAAACTTCTCCTCTCCTCCTCCTCCTCTGACTGCATCTTAATGTCTCTGCCTCCTAAATCTTCACGCTGTGATGACACCTGCTATTACTCACACGTGAGATAGTCCAGACTTTCTCTTTTCTCTCTCCTCTCTCTTGCCCTCCGCAGCTCTCACACATACACACACACACCAGCTGTAAGTGGGCAACATAGTACATGGATGACAGTCTGAGCTGACAGAGAAAGTGCAGACCCTGGCTGCTTCCCGAGCTGTAGCCTGATACTCTCGCTCTCTTGCTAACTGGTTATAGATGGTGGAAGGAAATGAGGAGGGGGATACCATTCAGTTGAACTTATTTGTGCCCCTCTGGTGGTCTGAAAGGCTTTGTCAGTGTTGCATCTCCTCTGACGAGACGCCAGAAGCAGTCATTTAAATGTCCTCTGATCGAAATGTGGCTCTGCTCTCGATGGATCAGAGGAGAAATTCAAAGAGTGTTTGAGTTTTGCATTTCAACCTTAATTTATTCAAGGCGAGCCAACAGTGCGTATGTTTCTCGTCATACGTGCACGTGGAGATTCCCGGTGCAACAAGCCACACTGAGCCTCCATTAGAGAGCACTGTGTCTTTAGACAAGCTGAAACAAACCATTTGCACCAAGAAATCAATTCAGGAGACTTCTGGAAATACTGAAGCGTGCTACCAAAATTGCTGTCAAACGCGAGTAATCCCAGGGTCAGTCTTCTCTCTGAGACCCATTTCGGCTGACCCACCTCTCAGTTAGTTTCCACCATGTGATCCGTGCTCGTGTGTGCTTTACTTTTGGTCGGGGGGTGAGTTTCTTCTTTCTCTCCTTCAGTGGTGCAGAGAAAACCCCCTCATGTGATTCTTCAGGGAGAGAAAGTGCGTGTCTGAAGGCGTGTGTGTGTTTGTGTGTGTGCGTGCATCTAACCATAGATAGTCATGCTATCAGCTGATGAATTTTCGTCAGGTTCAGATTATGTGACATGGGCTATATATCTCCTTCTATGGTCCTCTCCTCTTATCTTATCCTCTCCTCTCCGCTCCACTCCTCTCCTCTCTCTTCTTCTCTCCTCTGGTTATTTGTAGACATAATATTATTTCTCTTGGTATTTGCAGACCACAGGAAATCTTCTGCGTGTGAGATCACAGCATTAACTAGAGGAAATCTTTACCACTGTCCCGTGTAGGAAGTTTCAGCACAAGTATTGTCTTACACAAGAACCAATTACTGAGCAGATGTGATGATTTAAGGGTGGATTTGCCATCTATCATGATGTAAATTGCATTCATGTGTCCGTGTTTTGCATTGAAATCTAACGTGAAAGCTGTGAGAAGCATTTCCAATGTGCTTTTAAGGGGAAGCTCCTCAAAACATTTCTCTTTTTTTGCTGCATCCACTGTTAGCTCCGCCACAGTGCTGCACAGCCGAGCATTGTTTAAACCCACAGAACAAGACATCTGGAGTTTTTCCATCTGATGTAATGCTGCTGGCATAAAAACTCTGCCTTTTCTTTTGAATATGTTATTCAAGAAGAGCGTTATTTGCTGCGCTGTAGCTTCAGTGAGGTGTTGCAACATGCACCAGGACTCATGGGGATGACAGACTGGTTTTATTAATCCTTTATTCAAAGAAAAGTAACTTTTGCCTCGTGTTGCTCATCTCCATCTGTCACACTTCTTGTTCTTCAAATATTTGACTTTGACCTTGTTTGACTTGTCTTTATCCATTACAGTGCTTTCAGAGAGCTTAACATGTTTTTCTTCTGCAGTAAAAAATTTGATATATATGCACAGGGAGAGTCTTTCCATCACAAAGATGGAGAAGTGGAGGGCTGGAGAAAAGAGAGAAGTAGACTTGGTGGTCACTGACATAAAAGCTGTTGATGTTGAAAACTACTTGCAGTATGTGTTTGTGTGTCGGAGGCAGCATATGTCTCAGTTTGTGAATGAGTTTTTGTGTTTGTGCGTGGCAGGAGTCCTGCAGTTTACTGTATCCTTGCCAGGGACAGGGAGAGCCCAAGGAGAGTGCGTGTGTGTGTGTGTGTGTGTGTGTGCGTCTGTGTGTGTGTGTGTGTGTTACCAGGGGAAACCCC